>NC_048585.1:11831099-12046099 GCF_013265735.2 Oncorhynchus mykiss
TTTCAAAAAAAAAAAAAAATAATTGTCACATGAGCCGAATACACCAGGTAGACCTTACAGTGAAATGCTTACTTACAAGCCCTTAACCAACAGTGCAGTTTTAAGAAAAAAAATAAGTGTTACGTGTTAATAAGTAAAAAATAGATAAGTAACAGTAACAAATAATTAAAGAGTAGCAGTAAAAAAAACAATAGTGAGGTTATATACAGGGGGTACCGGTACAGAGTCAATGTGGAGGCTATATACAGGGGGTACCGGTACAGAGTCAATGTGGAGGCTATATACAGGGGGTACTGGTACAGAGTCAATGTGGAGGCTATATACAGGGGGTACCGGTACAGAGTCAATGTGGAGGCTATATACAGGGGGTACCGGTACAGAGTCAATGTGGAGGCTATATACAGGGGGTACCGGTACAGAATCAATGTGGAGGCTATATACAGGGGGTACCAGTACAGAGTCAATGTGGAGGCTATATACAGGGGGTACCGGTACAGAGTCAATGTGGAGGCTATATACAGGGGGTACCGGTACAGAGTCAATGTGGAGGCTATATACAGGGGGTACTGGTACAGAGTCAATGTGGAGGCTATATACAGGGGGTACCCGTACAGAGTCAATGTGGAGGCTATATACAGGGGGTACTGGTACAGAGTCAATGTGGAGGCTATATACAGGGGGTACCGGTACAGAGTCAATGTGGAGGCTATATACAGGGGGTACTGGTACAGAGTCAATGTGGAGGCTATATACAGGGGGTACCGGTACAGAGTCAATGTGGAGGCTATATACAGGAAGTACCGGTACAGAGTCAATGTGGAGGATATATACAGGGGGTACCGGTACAGAGTCAATGTGGAGGCTATATACAGGGGGTACCGGTACAGAGTCAATGTGAAGGCTATATACAGGGGGTACCGGTACAGAGTCAATGTGGAGGCTATATACAGGGGGTACCGGTACAGAGTCAATGTGGAGGCTATATACAGGTGGTACCGGTACAGAGTCAATGTGGAGGCTATATACAGGGGGCACCGGTACAGAGTCAATGTGCAGGGGCACCGGTTAGTCGAGGTAATTGAGGTAATATGTACATGTAGGTAGAGTTAAAGTGGACGCGACACAAAGTGGACGTGAGAGAACGTAAAGCCTGTAGAAATCTAAAGGATATTTTCTGAATCCCAATTTTCCAATTACAAATGATCATTGTGGGTGCAATCTGTTTGCCAATCTCACACATCCAAGGGGACAATACATCAAAATCACTAATTAGGAAATCTCCCCGTTCTCTTTCAATTTCCCTCCGCCACTGATGAGATAACAGAAGTTAACAGAATTAAACCGCTTATCTGTCCGGAACCAGGACAATTGTTATTTTGGTAAATAAATGCGGTAGAAAGGGTGAAGGCGTAAGAAGGAGGCCATTGTGACAAGCTGTGCTGTGAGCCTGATAAAGTGAGAGGGGGAGGACCACAAAGAGGAACTGCCATCAATTACCTTGCTATTGTTTCCCATTCATCCATAATTAAACGTGGACAAAGACATCCGTCCTCACTACCGGCAGAGGAAAACAAAAGGCTGGAAGACAGTGGTTTGTGTGTGTGTGTGTGTGTGTGTTTGGCATCGCTGAGGAGAACGGAAGTCATGAATATTACGGAAGTCATGAATATTATAGACAAACAGCATTGAACATCACAACAGATAAACAAAAGCCCTGTTGTCATCTGTGGGCTTGTAAAGAGGTGGGAGTAAAAACTGAGAAACACAGAGACACAGATGAAGATATATCTACACATGTCTCTGAGGCAATGGCCGTTTCATTACATGCTTGATTTATACTATGTGTTGCATTGTGGGCCATAAGAGTGGCATAAATAATAATGTCGTCACACTGACAATGAGGAGTCACTCACAGAGTTAGCGGTTTAGACATACATTCTACTATCCTAGAAGTATAGAACAGAATATAATATACTATCTGAAATACATCGCTGCCGGCTCACCTGACAGGTACTCGCCACCCTGTGTCTTGTGAGTCGGATGACACTGCAATCACTGCTCCTCCTCCAAGGCACTCAGAATCACATTTATACACCAAATACATTTGCAAGGACTGTAGAGGAATTTGACTCAGTGAAATGATGCCGGAACAAAAAAACAGAACACACAGACGATAAACACAGAACATACAAGGTATATAAACACAGAATATACAGACAAGGTATATAAACACAGAATATACAGACAAGGTATATAAACACAGAATATACAGACAAGGTATATAAACACAGAATATACAGACAAGGTATATAAACACAGAACATACAGACAAGGTATATAAACACAGAATATACAGACAAGATATATAAACACAGAATATACAGACAAGATATATAAACACAGAATATACAGACAAGGTATATAAACACAGAACATACAGACAACATATATAAACACAGAACATACAGAGAAGATATATAAACACAGAATATACAGACAGACGATAAACAAATAGAAAATAGAGACAAAATGATGAATTATGAAGTTAAATGTTGAATTATAAATAAAGTCAAATGTTAAATAAAGTTACATTTTGAATCATAAATTAAGTTTAATGTTGAATTATAAAGAATGATAAAGTTAAATGTGTAATGATAAATAAAGTTAAATGATAAATGTAAATGTTTAATGATGAATAAAGTTAAATGTGTAATGATAAAGTTAAATGTGTAATGATAAATAAAGTTAAATGATAAATGTAAATGTTTAATGATAAATAAAGTTAAATGTGTAATGATAAATAAAGTTAAATGTGTAATGATAAATAAAGTTAAATGTGTAATGATAAAGTTAAATGTGTAATGATAAATAAAGTTAAATGTGTAATGATAAATAAAGTTAAATGTGTAATGATAAATAAAGTTAAATGTGTAATGATAAATAAAGTTAAATGTGTAATGATAAAGTTAAATGTGTAATGATAAATAAAGTTAAATGTGTAATGATAAATAAAGTTAAATGTGTAATGATAAAGTTAAATGTGTAATGATAAATAAAGTTAAATGTGTAATGATAAATAAAGTTAAATGTTTAATGATGAATAAAGTTACATGTGTAATGATAAAGTTAAATGTGTAATGATGAATAAAGTTAAATGTTGAATGATAAATAAAGTTAAATGTGTAATGATAAATAAAGTTAAATGTGTAATGATAAATAAAGTTAAATGTTGAATGATAAATAAAGTTAAATGTGTAATGATAAATAAAGTTAAATGTGTAATGATAAATAAAGTTAAATGTGTAATGATAAATAAAGTTAAATGTTGAATGATAAATAAAGTTAAATGTGTAATGATGAATAAAGTTAAATGTTGAATGATGAATATAAATGTGTAATGATAAATAAAGTTAAATGTGTAATGATGAATAAAGTTAAATGTTGAATGATGAATATAAATGTGTAATGATAAATAAAGTTAAATGTGTAATGATAAATAAAGTTAAATGTGTAATGATAAAGTTAAATGTGTAATGATAAATAAAGTTAAATGTGTAATGATAAATAAAGTTAAATGTGTAATGATAAATAAAGTTAAATGTGTAATGATAAATAAAGTTAAATGTTGAATGATAAATATAAATGTGTAATGATAAATAAAGTTAAATGTTGAATGATAAATATAAATGTTTAATGATAAATAAAGTTATACGATGAATGATAAATGTAAATGTTGAATGACAAATAAAGTTAAAAGTTGAATGTTAAATAAATGTTGAATGCCGACTGCAACAGAACACATCACTAATTAATGGAGAAATGTAAACTCCATGGATATTAAGTCCAATCAGAAGTTAATGAATGGATAAACACAAAATGATGAACATGAAATGATGAGGGCCTCCCTTGTAGAGATCTTAGAAACATGATTTACATCCCACTACATTAGGCTTTTATAGGTTGCTTCCCAAATGGCACCCTATTCCCCAGAGTGCACTACTTTTAACCAGGTCCCTGGTCTAAAGTAGTGCACTACATAGTGAATAGGGTGCCATTTGGGACACACTTGCACAGTACTTAATTTTTTTAATCCAGCTATAATCTGTCATAGTTTATTTGTGATGCCATGTTGAGTCCCATGGGGTTTAGGTTAGCATAATTACCATGACTTCTTGGACAACAATTAAACAATGTAATTATTCTCCACCCTGCACTGTACATCTAGACCATCCCTATCTGTCATCTGGAAATCCCTGTGGCATTCCTCTAGTGTCAGAGGTAACAATGATTAACTGATATATACTGTTGAACACCACATACTGGATCCATTTATAATCACCACTTTACAGTGTGTGTGTGTGTGTGTGTCTATGAACAGTCATCATGTGGTGGGGTTTGATTTGTTAACCACCATCAGATTTATTGCACCCTGGTGATGTTAAATCACTGAGAGTTATGTCCCTGGCGATGTTAAATCACTGAGAGTTATGTCCCTGGTGATGTTAAATCACTGAGAGTTATGTCCCTGGTGATGTTAAATCACTGAGAGTTATGTCCCTGGTGATGTTAAATCACTGAGAGTTATGTCCCTGGTGATGTTAAATCACTGAGAGTTATGTCCCTGGTGATGTTAAATCACTGAGAGTTATGTCCCTGGTGATGTTAGGTCACTGAGAAGTATGTCCCTGATGATGTTAAATCACTGAGAGTTATGTCCCTGGTGATGTTAAATCACTGAGAGTTATGTCCCTGGTGATGTTAAATCACTGAGAGTTATGTCCCTGGTGATGTTAAATCACTGAGAGTTATGTCCCTGGTGATGTTAAATCACTGAGAGTTATGTCCCTGGTGATGTTAAATCACTGAGAGTTATGTCCCTGGTGATGTTAAATCACTGAGAGTTATGTCCCTGGTGATGTTAAATCACTGAGAGTTATGTCCCTGGTGATGTTAAATCACTGAGAGTTATGTCCCTGGTGATGTTAAATCACTGAGAGTTACAGTGCATTTGGAAATTATTCAGACCCCTCGACTATTTTCACATTTCGTTGCGTTTCAGGCTTATTCTAAAATTGATTAAATCGTCCCCCCCCCCCATCAATATACACACAATACCCCATAATGACAAAGGAAAAACAGTTACATTTTTGGAAATGTATTAAAAATAAAAAACGGAAATATAACATTCACATAGGTATTCAGACCCTTTACTCAGTACATTGTTGAATGACATTTGGCAGCAATTACAGCCTCGAGTCTTCTTGGGTATGACGCTACAAGTTTGGCACACCTGGAGAGTTTCTCCCATTCTTCTCTGCAGATCCTCTCATTCATCCTCCTCCTCTCCCCTGTAACTATTCCCCAGGTCGTTGATGTAAATGAGAACGTGTTCTCAGTCAACTTACCTGGTAAAATAGCAGATAAATATATATAAAAAAAAATTAAAAGGACATTCAGAGACTTGTCCCGAAGCCACTCCTGCATTGTCTTGGCTGTGTGCTTAGGGTCGTTGTCCTGTTGGAAGGTGAA
This sequence comes from Oncorhynchus mykiss, assembly GCF_013265735.2. NCBI lineage: Eukaryota > Metazoa > Chordata > Actinopteri > Salmoniformes > Salmonidae > Oncorhynchus > Oncorhynchus mykiss. The sequence goes on from NC_048585.1 coordinate 11,836,629, forward strand.
CCTTCACCCAAGTCTGAGGTCCTGAGTACTCTCGAGCAGGTTTTCATCAAGAATCTCTCTGTACTTTTCTCCGTTCATCTTTCCCTCGATCCTGACTAGTCTCCCAGTCCCTGCCACTGAAAAACACTCGCACAGCATTATGCTGTGGACCAAAAGGCTCCTTAACAGCTTCTGTACACTGCTGACTCCTCGCTGTTTATCATCTATGCATAGTCACTTCACCCCACACCTACATGTACAAATTACCTCAATTAACCTGTACCCCCGCACACTGACTCGGTACCAGTACCCCCTGTATATAGCCTCCACACTGACTCGGTACCAGTACCCCCTGTATATAGCCTCCACACTGACTCGGTACCAGTACCCCCTGTATATAGCCTCCACACTGACTCGGTACCAGTACCTCCTGTATATAGCCTCCACACTGACTCGGTACCAGTACCCCCTGTATATAGCCTCCACACTGACTCGGTACCAGTACCCACTGTATATAGCCTCCACACTGACTCGGTACCAGTACCCACTGTATATAGCCTCCACACTGACTCGGTACCAGTACCCACTGTATATAGCCTCCACACTGACTCGGTACCAGTACCCACTGTATATAGCCTCCACACTGACTCGGTACCAGTACCCACTGTATATAGCCTCCACACTGACTCGGTACCAGTACCCACTGTATATAGCCTCGTTATTGTGTGACTTTTCATTATTTTTTTACTTTAGTTTATTTGGTAAATATTTTCTTAACTCTTCTTGAACTGCACTGTTGGTTAAGGGCTTGTAAGTAAGTGTTTCACGGTAAGGTCTACACTTGTTGTGTTCGGCGCATGTGACAAATAATGTTTGATTTGCTGCCTCCACCATGCTTCACCGAAGGGATGGTGCCAGGTTTCCTCCAGAAGTGACGCTTAGCATTCAGGCCAAAGAGTTTATTCTTGATTTCATCAGACCAGAGAATCTAGTTTCTCATGGTCTGAGAGTCCTTTAGGTGCCTTTTGGCAAACTCCAAGCGGGCTGTCATGTGCCTTTTACTGAGGAGTGGCTTCTGTCTGGCCACTCTACCATAAAAGCCTGATTGGTGGAGTGCTGCAGAGATGGTTGTCTCCCATCTCCACAGAGGAACTGTGAGGGTTCTTGGTCACCTCCCTGACAAAGGCCATTCTCCACCAATTGCTCAATTTCGCCTGGCGGCCAGCTTTAGAATAATGGAGGCCACTATGTTCTTGGGGACCTTCAATGCTACAGATATTTTTTGTACCCTTTCCCAGATCTGTGCCTCGACACAATCCTGTCTCGGAGCTCTACAGACAATTCACTCTACCTCATGGCTTGGTTTTTGCTCTGACAATCACTGTCAGCTGTGGGACCTTATATAGACAGGTGTGTGCCTTTTCAAATCATGTCCAATCAATTAAATTTAACACAGGTGGACTCCAAGTTGTAGAAACATCTCAAGGATGATTAATGGAAACAGGATCCACCTGAGCTCAATTTCGAGTCTCATAGCAAAGGATCTGAATACTTATGTAAATAAGGTATCCGTTTTTTATTTGCAATAAATGTGCACAAATTTCTAAAAACCTGTTTTCGCTTTGTCATTATGGTGTATTGTGATGTCATTATGGGGTATTGTGATGTCATTATGGGGTATTGTGTGTAGATCGATGAGGAAAAAATGATTCAATACTTTTTAGAATAAGACTAACTTAACAAAATGTGGGAAAAGTCAAGGGGTCTGAATACTTTCCGAATGCACTGTATGTCCATGGGATCTTAAAATAATTGAGAGTTATGGGATCTTAAAATAATTGAGAGTTATGGGATCTTAAAAGAATTGAGAGTTATGGGATCTTAAAATACTCTGGATATCGTTATTTCTCCAGCTGAGAGTTACAGTAGTAGATAACTCCCTTCCAATCAATACAATAACATGAAAGCCCTGACCTTAGACAAATTATAAGTCTTAGTTTTACTGCCTTTAATTTCCCATCTCCTCATATCAAACATCATAACTATATCTTGCTAGCTGTGGTATTTAAGAAATGAGAGGAGCTTTCTGGCCTCCTAAATGTTAATTAAATTATATAATTTGGATCGAGCCATGAAAAAAAGCCAACTGCAATTTCTATGATTAGGTTTAGCGGAAATGGAGTGTGATGCCGTGCTGATTTTATTCATCTTGGCTTTGAAGAAGAACACTAAGTAGGTGGTGTACATCGTCTGTCCCAAATGGCAACCTATTCCCTATGTAGTGCACTACTTTTGGCCAGAGCCCATATTCTGTGTCCCAAATGGCACCCTATTCCGTAGGGATAGAACACCTTCCCTGGACCATACAGTATAGGGATCTCTCTCTTTTTCTCTAAGCCTCTTCTTTCCTCTCCTCTCTTTCTCTCACTCTCCCCCCTTTCTCTCTCTCGCTCTTGGTCTCTCTCTCCCTCCTTTCTCTCTGTCTCTCTCGCTCACTTTCTCCCGAGTCCTGAGGGGTCCATCAGCATCAGAGCTGAGATACAGGAAGATGGAAACAGTCTGATTATGACCTTGGAACATCACAGATCTATCTGAGTTACATTTGACATCCTTCAGGTTTGTCTGTGTTCCTTTTCCATTTTTAACTGAGATTTTGGGTTAGGTACAGGCAGCCCTTTCAGTGTGCCACTCAGTGTCTGTCTCCTCTCTCCGTCTCTTCCATCTTTTACTTTATGTCAGTCTGACTGTCTCTACCTCTCTTCTTCAAAAAGTTATTCTTCCTCTTGTCAAGACGCTGTGTTCTGAGAAGCTGGGAGTATGTTTGTGTGTGTGTGTGTGTGTATGTATGTATGTGCTGCTATCTTATATAATGTGTCAGGGTGACGGGATATTCAAAGGCCTCCCAGATCAAAGAGCACAGATCGCCCTGAAGTACTGAGGAGACCTCAAACACTAACTGAAGTACTGAGGAGACCTCAAACACTTTAACTGAAGTACTGAGGAGACCTCAAACACTAACTGAGGTACTGAGGAGACCTCAAACACTAACTGAAGTACTGAGGAGACCTCAAACACTAACTGAAGTACTGAGGAGACCTCAAACACTTTAACTGAAGTACTGAGGAGACCTCAAACACTAACTGAGGTACTGAGGATACCTCAAACACTAACTGAGGTACTGAGGAGACCTCAAACACTTTAACTGAAGTACTGAGGAGACCTCAAACACTAACTGAGGTATTGAGGAGACCTCAAACACTTTAGTTGAAGTACTGATGTGTCCTCACTAACTTTACCTACAGTAGGTGGATATAGGATCCAGTCTCCTAGAGACCGTCTCATTAGTGTACCAACACTTGAAGCCTGCCAGCCTGCCCTGCCTGCCTGCCTGCCTGCCTGCAAAATGAGCTGTAGATTGCTAACCTAAGTCCCCTAAAAACAGAATCTCTATATGGACGATAATTGGGTCTATCCTAATTATGCCCGTTCCATTTCCATTCCAATTCCCAGTATCCCCTCGTTAAGAACCTCGTTAGTCCTCAATGTCATACCACGCTGCTGATAACGATTAATCTGACCGATATCACATCCTGAACATTACAATGTTGAAACATGATAACATCACTGATATCACTGGTGAGTGCATTGGATTACACACAGGGGCTTGGCACAGTGCCAAACATGCCATCTAGAATCCATTTAACCATTGACATCATTTAGCTCATTTGCATGATCAAGGATGCGTGGTTATGATGTACAAGCACCTCCTCTTAAAGCCATACTGTTGAGCCTGTTTGACAAACATCACCATTCACCTTGAACCTGAAAGACTCAGTAGTCAACAGTGATGTTATAGAAGGGAAAGGGGGATACCTAGTCATCTGTACAACTGAAATGTGTCTTCCTCATGTAACCCAACCCCTCAGAATCAGAGGGGGGCTGCCTTAATGGACGTCCACGTCATCGACGCCCGGGGATCAGATGTTGTTGGGAGTTAACTGCCTTGCTCAAGGGGAGAACGGCAGATTGTTCCACCTTGCCGGCACAGGGATTCGAACCAGTTACTTTTTGGTTACTGGCCCAAGGCTCTTAACCGCCAGGGGATGTGGTGTAATATGAGACAAGCCCATGGATGGAGAGTAAAACCTAATGGTGATGTGTCAGATTGAACCTGTCCATCACTGTCTGCAACCAGGAAGTCGAAGCGGTTTAATTGATGGAGGTAGATCCTTATCGCCATGGGAACAGTCGTGGCAGGCGTATTGACACGTGTTGCCACCCCCGAGGCTCGACGCTCATTTATGTGGGAATTCTCACTCACTCACACAAGCATGCACACACACACACACACACACACACACACACAGCGATCTCTACCTCCAATCTCTCCCTAGCAGGCAGAAATCTGCATTGACTTCACAGATCTTCAGAACGTTACAGGTGTCCAGAAAAACAATCAATACCCAGCACAATGAACCCAGGTGTAAATTAGCCTACTAGGGAGTCAGAGAGCCATTTACTCTCAGTCAGAGGGGATCATTTACTAGTATTTAGTCTAACACACTGAATAATGTGTGTGTTTTAGGATATAGACTAACATTTGTTTAAGTTGAACAAGATGTGAAGTGAATGCCCCACAGAAATAGCTGAGGATCACATTCAATGAATGAAACATGGTTGTGAAATGGATTGTTTGCCCTGCATGCTACAGCTACGTTGTGGTCATCATCACTCTACCATGTCTATATAGATGAACGTCTTCTAGATAGATAATAGAGATTAGAAACAGGCAGCATGAAAACATGTCAACAAGCAAACAAACGGATGAAAATAACCCTGTTGTCATGTCTGTGTTACCATCCTCTTCTACAACCCAGAATCCCTGTTTCCTCCCCTGCTATGTCCCTTCATTCATCCCTCCATCTATCTATCAGTCCCTTCATTCATCCTTCCATCTATCTATCAGTCCCTTCATTCATCCCTCCATCTATCTATCAGTCCCTTCATTCATCCCTCCATCTATCTATCAGTCCCTTCATTCATCCCTCCATCTATCTATCAGTCCCTTCCTCCCCTGCCTCCGTCCCTTCATTCATCCCTCCATCTATCTATCAGTCCCTTCATTCATCCCTCCATCTATCTATCAGTCCCTTCCTCCCCTGCCTCCGTCCCTTCATTCATCCCTTCATCTATCTATCAGTCCCTTCATTCATCCCTCCATCTATCTATCAGTCCCTTCCTCCCCTGCTATGTCCCTTCATTCATCCCTCCATCTATCTATCAGTCCCTTCATTCATCCCTCCATCTATCTATCAGTCCCTTCCTCCCCTGCCTCCGTCCCTTCATTCATCCCTCCATCTATCTATCAGTCCCTTCCTCCATCTCTTCATTCATCCCTCCATCTATCTATCCATCCCTTCCTCCCCAGGCTATTGATGGAAGACCAGGCCTGCTGAATACGCCTCTCCCTGGACGCTGGCTGGGTCGCTGGTAGCACAGAGGACACAACACAATGTTCTTATCTTCTCTCTCTCCCCCTGCCCTCTCCTCTCCCTAATCTCTCTCCTCTTCCTGTCTCCCCTCCCTCCTCTCCTCTCTGTCTCCCCTCTTGCTCTCCCTCCCTCCTCACCTCTTCCAGTCTCCCCTCCCTCCATCACGCTCCTCCCCCCGTCTCCCCTCCCGCTCTCTCCCTCCCTCGCTCTCTCCCTCTCCTCTTCCCCCCTCTCCCTTCCCGCTCTCTCTCTCCCTCCCTCTCTTCTCTCTCTAGTATGGCAGGTAATTGCAGTCTGGGGAGGGACAGGTGCTCTCACAATAGAACCCCAGTGTCCAGGCTGTCTCCTTTCAAGAGCCATGTAATTACCTAATTGAAAAGCTCACAGGAGAGACAGAGGGAGACACATGGGAGACTGTGGGAGAGAGGGAGCGTGGAGGAGAGAGAGAGCGATAAGGTCGCTGGATGGAGAAGAGCAAAGGATGTTTCTATGTTGATCCAGAACCACCACCCCTCCTCCTCTTAACTCAGATCACGACAGAGGCAAACATTGTTGAGCAGGGATGGAGGGTGGGATGAATGGAGATGGGGGATTGTAATGAGAAATGTATTGTTAAATGATGAGGATGGTCACGGAAGAGTGAAACACAAAAGAGGTGTGGGGTCACTCCATTTCTGATGTCACTGCTCTTTTTCACCACAACACTTCTGTTGTGTTCACTTGACGAGGGCCCTATTGAGTCGGATGGAGAGGGATATGGAGAGATGCTGTCACAGTCTTCTTTAAAAGACCTCCTCATTTTTCTGTCCCTCACAGACTGTTTCCACAAACTGAACGTCGAGTTGCCTTGAGGGGAGGGAGAGTGGCACGGCACCGTTCTGTGGTGGTGTTCTGTAAAGGCCTTGTTATATTTGATTCTACGTCTGTCCTACACAAACTGTCCTGCTTTGAGTGGCACCTGAGGAGAACTGATGGCTTCTATCACATAGATGTAGAGGGGTATAGATCAGAACATTGCTTCTGTTGACTCTCGTAGGTTTGTGTTTTCACTGTACAAAGAGATCCACAAACTGCCTTGAAGACTAAAAACATTGAAAAGCCCCATTTCGCTGAAAGTTTGGAGCTTTTGAAGAAAGTTGAAAGCTTTGAAACAAGGACGTGAGAACTGTCCTTGGGAGAGATTCTAGCGCTCATAGTCAGGTGCCATTTTTACTTCTGTTTGTCTTTGTATCAGATGTCTGTGGTTGTTGGTTCAAACGAGAGGAAAGATATTTCCCAAGGCTAGCATATTTAACTACCGCGGACTCAAGCTGCTTCCATTTAATGTTAGAGGCAAAACATTTTGTAATAATTGTCCTCTCTGGAAAGACAGATGTCTCACTCCATGTTTTGATTGGCAACAGGCGCCGGAATCTTTAAATATTGTGAAAATACTTGCCGACTTCATTGACAAAGTTATGTGAGTCACGGGAGCCAGACGCTGAATGATGGGAAAGAGGCAGTAACACTGTGAGATGTGAAAGCATGTTTCCACCTATAATCACTGAACGCAATGACAACATAATCAGAGTGGCGTTAATGAGGCCCCGTTGACTGCAGTACCACTCTCAATATCAGGAGGAAGCTGACATCACCATCTTGTTGAAGACCAAGCCATCCACCGACATGGAAATAAGCAACCGATGGGGTGCCATTTGGGTCACATCCTATTCCCTAAATAGTGCACTACTTTAGACGAGGGCCCATAGGCCTCTGGTCAAAAGTACATGCACTACACTACATAGGGAATAGGGTGCAATTTGGGACTTACATATATCTATGAAGGAAACTCCCTCCCTCCCTCCCTTCGTTAGTTGTATCTCCATCTCTAATCCCCTGTCCCTAATAGCTGGGACAGAATCCATTTCCTCATGTACATCTAGAGACGGCATATGACAAGTACTTCAAATGCTATGTGAGGAAGTCATCCTATCAAATATGTTACATTTACTTCACAGCCAAGGGAGTCGAGTTGGGCGGGAAGGATGAAGGGGGGTTGGCATGGAGGGAGGGACGGAGGGAGGAAGGGAGTTGGCATGGAGGGAGGGACGGAGGGATGAAGGGAGTTGGCATGGAGGGACAGAGGGAGGGAGGGAGGGGGTTGGCATGGAGGGAGGGACGGAGGGAGGAAGGGAGTTGGCATGGAGGGAGGGACGGAGGGATGAAGGGGGGTTGGCATGGAGGGAGGGACGGAGGGAGGAAGGGAGTTGGCATGGAGGGACAGAGGGAGGGAGGGAGGGGGTTGGCATGGAGGGAGGGACGGAGGGAGGAAGGGAGTTGGCATGGAGGGAGGGACGGAGGGATGAAGGGGGGTTGGCATGGAGGGAGGGACGGAGGGAGGAAGGGAGTTGGCATGGAGGGACAGAGGGAGGGAGGGAGGGGGTTGGCATGGAGGGAGGGACGGAGGGAGGAAGGGAGTTGGCATGGAGGGAGGGACGGAGGGAGGAAGGGAGTTGGCATGGAGGGACAGAGGGAGGGAGGGAGGGGGTTGGCATGGAGGGAGGGACGGAGGGAGGAAGGGAGTTGGCATGGAGGGAGGGACGGAGGGAGGAAGGGAGTTGGCATGGAGGGACAGAGGGAGGGAGGGAGGGGGTTGGCATGGAGGGAGGGACGGAGGGAGGAAGGGAGTTGGCATGGAGGGACAGAGGGAGGGAGGGAGGGGGTTGGCATGGAGGGAGGGACGGAGGGAGGAAGGGAGTTGGCATGGAGGGAGGGACGGAGGGATGAAGGGGGGTTGGCATGGAGGGAGGGACGGAGGGAGGAAGGGAGTTGGCATGGAGGGAGGGACGGAGGGATGAAGGGGGGTTGGCATGGAGGGAGGGACGGAGGGAGGAAGGGAGTTGGCATGGAGGGAGGGACGGAGGGAGGAAGGGAGTTGGCATGGAGGGAGGGACGGAGGGAGGAAGGGAGTTGGCATGGAGGGAGGGACGGAGGGAGGAAGGGAGTTGGCATGGAGGGAGGGACGGAGGGAGGAAGGGAGTTGGCATGGAGGGAGGGACGGAGGGATGAAGGGGGGTTGGCATGGAGGGAGGGACGGAGGGAGGAAGGGAGTTGGCATGGAGGGAGGGACGGAGGGATGAAGGGAGTTGGCATGGAGGGAGGGACGGAGGGAGGAAGGGAGTTGGCATGGAGGGAGGGACGGAGGGATGAAGGGGGGTTGGCATGGAGGGAGGGACGGAGGGAGGAAGGGAGTTGGCATGGAGGGAGGGACGGAGGGATGAAGGGAGTTGGCATGGAGGGAGGGACGGAGGGATGAAGGGGGGTTGGCATGGAGGGAGGGACGGAGGGAGGAAGGGAGTTGGCATGGAGGGAGGGACGGAGGGAGGAAGGGAGTTGGCATGGAGGGAGGGACGGAGGGAGGAAGGGAGTTGGCATGGAGGGAGGGACGGAGGGATGAAGGGGGGTTGGCATGGAGGGAGGGACGGAGGGAGGAAGGGAGTTGGCATGGAGGGAGGGACGGAGGGATGAAGGGGGGTTGGCATGGAGGGAGGGACGGAGGGAGGAAGGGAGTTGGCATGGAGGGAGGGACGGAGGGAGGAAGGGAGTTGGCATGGAGGGAGGGACGGAGGGAGGAAGGGAGTTGGCATGGAGGGACAGAGGGAGGGAGGGAAGCTGGTAGCCTGTCCTCTTCATGAGCCCCTATCTTCAATGATTGATTGACAAAATACAGACAAAATGTCCCTCTGACTTCATTCATATTAATCCAGTCTTTAAGCTTTTCTGCCTTGACAGCCGACAGTTATGATTAGACACTTGGCATCTAATCATAGGATGTGCTCCTGGGTAGGTACATGTGTTTCCCTTATATCAACATTGTAATTACAGATCTGGTTGTTAACTTCAGGATCGGTGGGTCCCCCTACGAGACGGTTGAGCTAACGTAGGCTAATGCAATTAGCATGAGGTTGAGCTAGCGTAGGCTAATGTGATTAGCATGAGGTTGTAAGTAACAATAACATTTCCCAGGACATAGACATATCTGATATTGGCAGAAAGCTTAAATTCTTGTTAATCTAACTGCACTGTCCAATTTACAGTAGCTATTACAGTGAAATAATACCATGCTATTGTTTGAGGAGAGCGCACAGTTAGGAACTTGAAAAGGCACATTTGGGCAGTCTTGACATAACATTTTGAACATTGAGAAAATTGAAAAAAGGGACAGATCCTTTCAAAGATTGTAAGTAGAATGTAACAAATGTAACTAACAGGGTTATACCTCATTTTCTCCTACATTTAAAAAAAATGATTTCCTAATTTATCCTGGTAGCCTATTGTCTACAAAGGTTGTAGAGTCATTATAAAGGTTATACTCTACAGGGTTTCTTTTTACATGAAGTTGCTTGTTCCTAATTACAATATATTCTATGTAACTACATTGTTCAGATGACACTTGATTCATTATAGCCTTTGAGCCAGGTCATAACATAGAAACAAACTAATTGAACATGACGGGGTAAGCTGATGAGAGGGTAAACTGATGACAGGGTAAGCTGATGACAGGGTAAACTGATGACAGGGTAAGCTGATGACAGGGTAAGCTGATGACAGGGTAAGCTGATGACAGGGTAAACTGATGACAGGGTAAACTGATGACAGGGTAAACTGATAACAGGGTAAGCTGATGACAGGGTAAGCTGATGACAGGGTAAACTGATGACAGGGTAAACTGATGATGACAGGGTAAGCTGATGACGGGGTAAGCTGATGACAGGCTAAACTGATGACAGGGTAAGCTGTTCCTCTGTATTCTCCACCTCATGGTCTCTCTGTTTCTCTGTATTCTCCACCTCATCGTCTCTCTGTTCCTCTGTATTCTCCACCTCATGGTCTCTCTGTTCCTCTGTATTCTCCACCTCATGGTCTCTCTGTTTCTCTGTATTCTCCACCTCATGGTCTCTCTGTTTCTCTGTATTCTCCACCTCATGGTCTCTCTGTTTCTCTGTATTCTCCACCTCATGGTCTCTCTGTTTCTCTGTATTCTCCACCTCATGGTCTCTCTGTTTCTCTGTATTCTCCACCTCATGGTCTCTCTGTTTCTCTGTATTCTCCACCTCATGGTCTCTCTGTTTCTCTGTATTCTCCACCTCATGGTCTCTCTGTTCCTCTGTATTCTCCACCTCATGGTCTCTCTGTTTCTCTGTATTCTCCACCTCATGGTCTCTCTGTTTCTCTGTATTCTCCACCTCATGGTCTCTCTGTTTCTCTGTATATAACTCTCAAGCTGTAGAATAATAGACAACCTCTATTCTTGAGATAACCAAGGCTTCCACAGGACAAACTCGTTACCTTGTCAACCATTGAAAAGAAATGTGTTTATTTTAGATGGATAACACACACACACACACACACACACACACACACACACACACACACACACACACACACACACACACACACACACACACACACACACACACACACACACACACACACACACACACACACACACACACACACACGTCCCTCTACTAGAACATTGACCAGCAGTACTGACTGCTTGAGGTCATGTATTTATCTGGACCAGCTCCATCCCTAACCCCTGGTGAGAAATGAAATCATAGTTATTTATGAGGATATAAAACTTAAGAGTTTCAGGGAAGTAAAAACTAGCTGATAGAAAATATTGAATTTCTAACATTGTGCTCAAGCCCCTCCCCTTGTCTTCATCCCCTGGGAACCAGGGTGTTACTTGGTACGTTGGACCACAAAAGGTCAAAGTGATTGATAACCTCTTATAGATGAAGTGGTAAATGAAGCTTTGTCACGTTATGAATCAGACCATAGCAGTAAAGGGGTTCCATACCAAATGGCTCTTCCTGGTTACAGGGTTGCACTAGTAACCCAAAGGTTTCTGGATCCAATCCCCGAGCTGACAAGGTAAACATTTGTGGTTCTGCCCCTGAACGAGGCAGTTAACCCACTGTTCCCCTGAACGAGGCAGTTAACCCACTGTTCCCCTGAACGAGGCAGTTAACCCACTGTTCCCCTGAACGAGGCAGTTAACCCACTGTTCCCCTGAACGAGGCAGTTAACCCACTGTTCCCCTGAACGAGGCAGTTAACCCACTGTTCCCCTGAACAAGGCAGTTAACCCACTGTTCCCCTGAACAAGGCAGTTAACCCACTGTTCCCCTGAACAAGGCAGATAACCCACTGTTCCCCTGAACGAGGCAGTTAACCCACTGTTCCCCTGAACGAGGCAGTTAACCCACTGTTCCCCTGAACAAGGCAGTTAACCCACTGTTACCCTGAACGAGGCAGTTAACCCACTGTTCCCCTGAACGAGGCAGTTAACCCACTGTTCCCCTGAACAAGGCAGTTAACCCACTGTTCCCCTGAACAAGGCAGTTAACCCACTGTTCCCCTGAACGAGGCAGTTAACCCACTGTTCCCCTGAACAAGGCAGTTAACCCACTGTTCCCCTGAACAAGGCAGTTAACCCACTGTTCCCCTGAACGAGGCAGTTAACCCACTGTTCCCCTGAACAAGGCAGTTAACCCATTGTTCCCTGGTCGCCGAAGACCAGGATGTGGATTAAGGCAGCCCCCTGCACCTCTCTGATTCAGAGGGGTTGGGTTAAATGCAGGGTACCCCCCTTTACTTTCCCTTTCTATCCCCCATTTAGCGCACTACCATTCACCAGGGCCCATGGGAACCTGCTCAATAATAGTGCACTGCATAGGGAATAGGGTGGCATTTTGGGATGGACTCATGACTATATAGATGGGAAGGTGCATTACACTACAACACCTTTCAATATTGTCAATGCCATGGCAGTAGAGATGGGCGCCCTACAGCGTTATGTTAACGGCCCATCAGTTCCAGGTTATGAGCAGCTCAAAGCAGACAGACACCAGGGCCCCAGACGGCCGGGTCACTGGGTATTTACTGTTATATTGATCTGTGAGGAACAGCTACAGAAACAGGCCATCAATCTGGCTCAAGTCCCTGACCTTCGCAGAATAAATTAAAAAGATGCTGAGTATCAGTGGAAATCTGATCATCTCATAAGGAACAGTCCCGGCGGTTAGGAGTTTGTTCCATCGTTTGCTTGAAGTGGAGGTGATGTGACACAATCAATGGAGACAATAGAGAAGCCGCAAGCCAAGCACAAGTTCACAAGAGTTATTAGGGCGATGGCAGGGAATATCAGGCATTCATATTGACATAGTGAATAGTTGTAAATACTACCTCCACTACGTAGCTGTTAACTGTAAGGACAATCATAAAGAATTTATACTTGATTTATTGACAGATTGACTCCCATCTAAACCACACAGGCAGCGCCCCATAACATTATTGCTGCATAGATATTTTGACGGCATACATTTAGTTAACGGTGTATATTTGTCCCACATTTAGTCATGAATCCCCCTCCATGTAATAGGTGAACCTGACAGTCTCTCCTCTGGTCCAGCTAACTGCTGTTCATGATGCAGCAATGCTGCCATCTGGTGGCAAGATATCAAATTGTGTACTACTGGAATTAACAGAATACAGTACGTGTTGGTTAAGATACAGTGACAGACATATACAAAAAGGTGAGTACTACCTTTCTGCTACAAAATATACTGCATTTAATACACAAAGTAATCATTAGGAAGATAAGTATTGTAAAAATGACTAAACAATTTCAAGATCATTCTATGACGACAGAAGGAAGTTGTCTGTTTTGACGGTCAATGTTTCAAATATACATTCAACAGTGAAAAGAACTTTGGCATTAGCTATAAACACAACGCAAATGAATGTACCGAAGACGATCTGTCGCCTGAACAACACATGAAAACTGACTGACTGCAGAGTGAAGTGGTTCTTCAAAGACAATGTTCCAGCATGTTTAAAGGAGGGAATTGAGCAGAACATCAGAGTAATAAAGACTGGTATGAATGTCTGACAATGTGTCTGAAACAGATCAGTGCAGAAAGTACGGACGGCTTCATCCAGACCACATCTAATAAAACCCTTCACAAACAAAATAACACACAAAGAGAAGTACTGGTTGTAACTATTTCTGAAGTAAACAAATTGACACAAAAACTAAAGAACAACAATAAACTGTAAACATCCAGAACTCACATTAATCCGTATCTTGTTCCTCTTATCTTAAAATAGAAAGGGGAAAGACTGCCATTGAAAAAAGGGCATTTTCAATCAAGCAAACTCCAAAACAGCTTCCTGTCTGTGCCTTCTTCTTCTCCCATGGCACTATGCTGTTCACATTATGGCAGAGGGCTCAGAGTAGCTCTTTGTCAATAGGAGAGGTACCATTTAGCTTAGGAAGGCTGATTGAGTTTAGTCATGTTCTGCTGGCCGGATAAGACCAAATTCTCCAATATGGAGAGCAAGGCCTCTTGAATACAGCAGACAGCACTATTAAAGAAGAGCCTCGTCAGCATTGGAAATGTCATATAGCCTCCTAAACAGATGACTATGACCAGAGAAACGCTGAACAAGATGTGGGATCTGTAGTGATGACAGCGACATCATTCTTCACACTGTATGTATCTCCTGCATATGAAGTCCCCAACATCCATCTAGTCTCTTCCTCCCGAGTGGCGAAGTGGTCTAAGACACTGCATCTCAATGCTAGAGGCGTCACTACAGACCTTGGTTTGATTCCGGGCTGTATCACAACCGGCCGTGATCAGGAGTCCCATAGGGTGGCCCACAACCGGCTGTGATCAGGAGTCCCATAGGGTGGCCCACAACCGGCCGTGATCAGGAGTCCCATAGGGTGGCCCACAACCGGCTGTGATCAGGAGTCCCATAGGGTGGCCCACAACCGGCCGTGATCAGGAGTCCCATAGGGTGGCCCACAACCGGCCGTGATCAGGAGTCCCATAGGGTGGCCCACAACCGGCCGTGATCAGGAGTCCCATAGGGTGGCCCACAACCGGCCGTGATCAGGAGTCCCATAGGGTGGCCCACAACCGGCCGTGATCAGGAGTCCCATAGGGTGGCCCACAACCGGCCGTGATCAGGAGTCCCATAGGGTGGCCCACAACCGGCCGTGATCAGGAGTCCCATAGGGTGGCCCACAACCGGCCGTGATCAGGAGTCCCATAGGGTGGCCCACAACCGGCCGTGATCAGGAGTCCCATAGGGTGGCCCACAAGTGGCCCAGCATCGTCCGAGTTAGGGGAGGGTTTGCCCGGGGTAGGCTGATATTGTAAAATTTTAATTTGTTCTTAACTGACTTGCCCAGTTAAATAAAAATTTATAAATAAATTCCTTCAGCCATGTAGCTGTAGGTGCCAAGTAGTCATGAAACAGAAGACGACAAAATGAAACAGAGTAGGCACTAGCTCAACTTGTCCAATAAGAAACACCCATTTTAGTTATCCGTTGCAAAATGTTTTGCTACAGTGTGCTCTAATGAACAGAACCCAGGCCACCACCTCTCTGAACATGACAACACTATAGGACAGCCTGGAGGCCCAGGACTTCAGACTACCGTCCATGTAGAGGCTGAGCATCTCTGTTGACGTTGGCCAGGCTGTGAGCCAGTCTCTTAGTGAACAGAACATGTGATTTACCACAGTATGAACGGGTCGTCTTCAACAGCTCTTCTTCCAGTGGGACCAGCAGAGAGCTCACAGGATCCTCCCTAAATGAGTACTGAGACATAGAGCATTCTGTTATCAAACAGGCACTACGTGAAGTCCACACTTCTAGATATCTACTGCAGCTGTGGCCAGAAATTCATTACATTTTAGTCATTTGGCAGAAGCTCTTATACAGAGCGTCTTACAATCAGTACAATTCACCATTTTACAATTCACATCATTGCCTGTTTTTAATGTGTGATCAAATAGACAGGGAGTGAAACATGTTTAATAGTTGTATAAAGCCTAAGAAAGACTTCCAACCTTTCTTTTCATTGGAATAAATGTCCATGAAGCTGCTGAGGTGATGTAGAGAGAGAAAAATCCCACCTTATTATCCTCCTCGGTCCAACTACAGACACAATCAGTCTCCTCTTCCCAATAATGGAAGTACCTTTACAGCTCTCACAGGAAATCAAAGGGGATGACTATTTTACGTCCTCTCGTTTGGTTTAGTCCCTGATATTGGGTTACTAAAAGTTAAGCCCCCCCCTCCGCTCATGAAGCTCCATTTCCAATGTGTGTGTTGTTTTTATGAGGATGACGGAGCACTGTGCCAGTGGAGGCTCTACATGAACCATCAGCACTAAAACTTTACTGCTCTTTCCTGAGCCTTGGTTTAACTGCGGCTTTAATACTCTCACATATTATGTATGAGGTGTGTGTGTGTGTGTGTGTGTGTGTGTGTGTGTCAGGCGTACTGAGAGGCAAGGACGAAATATTGACCAGGCATCTTTCTGATGGACGCTCGACCCTTAGTTATAGGAAAGCAATACGAACCTGGACATTGATGATGTCATTAAACACATGCCCAGTGTCATCGATATCATTAAAACAACTGTGATCAGTTAGAACACATCCTGATGAGGAAATCTGTTTCGCTCACCACTAAAACGTGTGGAGATCTGCATAGACGTGGTCTGGACGCACAAACAAACATTTCCTTACACACCTAATACACAATCAATGAAAGACAATCACGTTGTTTTACCATCTGTAAACCCTTATCTGTGATCGTTGAGTTGACCTGTCGTATGGCATCGTAGACAACACTGATCTGTGATCGTTTAGCCTACCTGTCGTATGGCATCGTAGATGGCCCAGAAGGCAGGCTGAAATACTGCTCTGTGATCGTTTAGCCTACCTGTCATATGGCATCGTAGATGGCCCAGAAGGCAGGCTGAAATACTGCTCTGTGATCGTTTAGTTGACCTGTCGTATGGCATCGTAGATGGCCCAGAAGGCAGGCTGAAATACTGCTCTGTGATCGTTTAGTTGACCTGTCGTATGGCATCGTGGATGGCCCAGAAGGCAGGCTGAAATACTGCTCTGTGATCGTTTAGCCTACCTGTCGTATGGCATCGTAGATGGCCCAGAAGGCAGGCTGAAATACTGCTCTGTGATCGTTTAGTTGACCTGTCGTATGGCATCGTAGATGGCCCAGAAGGCGGGCTGAAATCCTGCTCTGTGATCGTTTAGTTGACCTGTCGTATGGCATCGTAGATGGCCCAGAAGGCAGGCTGAAATACTGCTATGTGATCGTTTAGCCTACCTGTCGTATGGCGTCGTAGACTACACTGATCTGTGATCGCTTAGTTTACCTGTCGTACAGAGTCGTAGACTACACTGATCTGTGATCGCTTAGTTTACCTGTCGTACGGCTTCGTAGACTACACTGATCTGTGATTGTTTAGTTTACCTGTCGTACGGAGTCGTAGACTACACTGATCTGTGATCGTTTAGTTTACCTGTCGTACGGCGTCGTAGACTACACTGATCTGTGATCGTTTAGTTTACCTGTCGTACGGTGTCGTAGACTACACTGATCTGTGATCGTTTAGTTTACCTGTCGTACGGTGTCGTAGACTACACTGATCTGTGATCGTTTAGTTTACCTGTCGTACGGAATCGTAGACTACACTGATCTGTGATAGTTTACTTTACCTGTCGTACGGCGTCGTAGACTACACTGATCTGTGATTGTTTAGTTTACCTGTCGTACGGTGTCGTAGACTACACTGATCTGTGATCGTTTAGTTTACCTGTCGTACGGCGTCGTAGACTACACTGACCTGTGATCGTTTAGTTTACCTGTCGTACGGCTTCGTAGACTACACTGATCTGTGATCGTTTAGTTTACCTGTCGTACGGCGTCGTAGACTACACTGATCTGTGATCGTTTAGTTTACAGTGCCTTGCGAAAGTATTCGGCCCCCTTGAACTTTGCGACCTTTTGCCACATTTCAGGCTTCAAACATAAAGATATAAAACTGTATTTTTTTGTGAAGAATCAACAACAAGTGGGACACAATCATGAAGTGGAATGACATTTATTGGATATTTCAAACTTTTTTAACAAATCAAAAACTGAAAAATTGGGCGTGCAAAATTATTCAGCCCCTTTACTTTCAGTGCAGCAAACTCTCTCCAGAAGTTCAGTGAGGATCTCTGAATGATCCAATGTTGACCTAAATGACTAATGATGATAAATACAATCCACCTGTGTGTAATCAAGTCTCCGTATAAATGCACCTGCACTGTGATAGTCTCAGAGGTCCGTTAAAAGCGCAGAGAGCATCATGAAGAACAAGGAACACACCAGGCAGGTCCGAGATACTGTTGTGAAGAAGTTTAAAGCCGGATTTGGATACAAAAAGATTTCCCAAGCTTTAAACATCCCAAGGAGCACTGTGCAATCGATAATATTGAAATGGAAGGAGTATCAGACCACTGCAAATCTACCAAGACCTGGCCGTCCCTCTAAACTTTCAGCTCATACAAGGAGAAGACTGATCAGAGATGCAGCCAAGAGGCCCATGATCACTCTGGATGAAATGCAGAGATCTACAGCTGAGGTGGGAGACTCTGTCCATAGGACAACAATCAGTCGTATATTGCACAAATCTGGCCTTTATGGAAGAGTGGCAAGAAGAAATCCATTTCTTAAAGATATCCATAAAAAGTGTTGTTTAAAGTTTGCCACAAGCCACCTGGGAGACACACCAAACATGTGGAAGAAGGTGCTCTGGTCAGATGAAACCAAAATTGAACTTTTTGGCAACAATGCAAAACGTTATGTTTGGCGTAAAAGCAACACAGCTGAACACACCATCCCCACTGTCAAACATGGTGGTGGCAGCATCATGGTTTGGGCCTGCTTTTCTTCAGCAGGGACAGGGAAGATGGTTAAAATTGATGGGAAGATGGATGGAGCCAAATACAGGACCATTCTGGAAGAAAACCTGATGGAGTCTGCAAAAGACCTGAGACTGGGACGGAGATTTGTCTTCCAACAAGACAATGATCCAAAACATAAAGCAAAATCTACAATGGAATGGTTCAAAAATAAACATATCCAGGTGTTAGAATGGCCAAGTCAAAGTCCAGACCTGAATCCAATCGAGAATCTGTGGAAAGAAGTGAAAACTGCTGTTCACAAATGCTCTCCATCCTACCTCACTGAGCTCGAGCTGTTTTGCAAGGAGGAATGGGAAAAAATTTCAGTCTCTCGATGTGCAAAACTGATAGAGACATACCCCAAGCGATTTACAGCTGTAATCGCAGCAAAAGGTGGCGCTACAAAGTATTAACTTAAGAGGGCTGAATAATTTTGCACGCCCAATTTGTCAGTTTTTGATTTGTTAAAAAAGTTTGAAATATCCAATAAATGTCGTTCCACTTCATGATTGTGTCCCACTTGTTGTTGATTCTTCACAAAAAAATACAGTTTTATATCTTTATGTTTGAAGCCTGAAATGTGGCAAAAGGTCGCAAAGTTCAAGGGGGCCGAATACTTTCGCAAGGCACTGTACCTGTCGTATGGCGTCGTAGACTACACTGATCTGTGATCGATTTGTTTACCTGTCGTACGGCGTCGTAGACTACACTGATCTGTGATCGTTTAGTTTACCTGTCGTACGGCGTCGTAGACTACACTGATCTGTGATCGTTTAGTTTACCTGTCGTATGGCGTCGTAGACTACACTGATCTGTGATCGTTTAGTTTACCTGTCGTACGGCGTCGTAGACTACACTGATCTGTGATCGTTTAGTTTACCTGTCGTACGGTGTCGTAGACTACACTGATCTGTGATCGTTTAGTTTACCTGTCGTACGGCGTCGTAGACTACACTGATCTGTGATCGTTTAGTTTACCTGTCGTACGGCGTCGTAGACTACACTGATCTGTGATCGTTTAGTTTACCTGTCGTATGGCGTCGTAGACTACACTGATCTGTGATCGTTTAGTTTACCTGTCGTACGGCGTCGTAGACTACACTGATCTGTGATCGTTTAGTTCACCTGTCGTACGGCGTCGTAGACTACACTGATCTGTGATCGTTTAGTTTACCTGTCGTATGGCGTCGTAGACTACACTGATCTGTGATCGTTTAGTTTACCTGTCGTACGGAGTCGTAGACTACACTGATCTGTGATCGTTTAGTTTACCTGTCGTATGGCGTCGTAGACGGCCCTGAAGGCAGGCTGTTTGAGGTCATGGTACACTCCTCTGTTCCCGTGCAGGATAAAGATACCCTCCTCCTCCGCGGAGCCACAGTTACTGCCGTAGATACAGTGGTCTGGACGGTAGTTCCAGTGGCAGGGGACTTCCAACAGACACTCTGGAGAGGGAGAGACAAGGGCTAGTTTAGAGGGGCACAAAGCCAATACGTCTGGTTGTCTTCTGGCCCTGGAGCTTAGTTGATCATCTCGACACACATCTTATTACCCAGGTAAACAATAAGACAAGACACTGCTGCCCTGCAAGGCTGGAGCTGGGATACCTGCCACAGCTATTACATTTAAAAGGTTCATGTTTCTAATCAAATCACATTTCATTTGTCACGTGCCGAATACAACAAGTGTAGTAGACAGTGAAATGCTTACTTACAAGCATATAACCAACAATGCTTTAAAAAAGTGTTATAGAAAATAAAATGAACAAATAATTAAACAGCAGCAGTAAAATCATATTGAATGGTGTGTTAAACAGCTGTGTGTTGAGAGTTGAGTCTCTCCAAGGTTGGGCCTCCTTTCTAGGGAATTGTTCCTAGCCACCGTCCTTCTACATCTGCATTGCTTGCTGTTTGGGGTTTTAGGCTGGGTTTCTGTACAGCACTTTGAGATATCAGCTGATGTAAGAAGGGCTTTATAAATGAATTTGATTTGATGTTTCTACTATAACAACCATATACACTGGTATATGACTATATGTAATGTGTCTCATCATGTGGTGTAATAAGGGAGGTACTGAGCTGTGAGTCTCACCAGGGTTGTGATGGAAGATGATGTTGAGCAGGTCCTGGTCTCCCCAGGTCATGTTTAGTTTATATTTCTGCAGCAGGGGCATCAGCAGCTCCTCCCACCTCAGACCCACTGACGTCATGTCATTCTGATCACACAGAACAGGACAGAGGGTGTGTTACATTGTGGAAAACAAGCTAAGTGTCAAATCAAAGTGCCTGTGCAAACATCTTAAATTATGATGTTTGTTTGTCATTCATTCAACAAGGATACATTTATTGCAGAAAATCTCGATTCTCCCATCTCTGGATGACATTATATCTGAATATATTGCAATGGGGACCTCTGCTGGTCAAAGTTTATATTACATCTGACTGTATTGCAATGGTGACCTCTGCTGGTCGAAGTTTATATTACCCCTGAATGTATTGCAATGGTGACCTCTGCTGGTCAAAGTTTATATTACCTTGAAGTATGTGGCCCTGATGCGTGTCATGTTCATGAGCATGACTCCAGAGTTGATGCCCGTCCTGCCATAGTAGGGGTGGCGGGCGAAGCGGCTGTACCAGGCGATGCGTGGCTCCTCGTGCTCCGGCGCCATGGCGGCCAGCTGGGTAGCGTTGAAGTGAGCTAGCAGGGACCACAGAGCGTCTACAGGCTGGAGGAACAAGATGTCCGAGTCCACGTAGACTAGAGAATCCACCTCCTTTAGGATGAGCTGGGGAACAGAAACAGAGGTTAGAGATCAGGAACAAGATGTCTGAGTCCACCTCCTTTAGGATCAACTGAAGACAAGAGAGAATCAGAAACAGACAACCCATTTAGCAGTGTACACATGTACAGTAACATTTTTACTCCAAGATATTATTCTGAGGCCATGGAAACCATCATCACGCTAATATTTAATTAAACAAAATGGAATTTCTCCAGCTACGAAACTCACAGGCAGGAATAGTCTCTGAGAAGCACATGGTTTGAAGAGCTTCTTCCACTCTCCAGCATTCTCACGGGGGAAGGTGATGGGGTACAGAGTGTAGTTAAACCTGGAACGGAATGAACCTGGCCACGACTCTAACTAAACACAGAACAAAGCAAACAGACAAGTGTTATTACACAGAGGTTTTAAAAAGAGGTAAATACTCAGTTTATAGACAGGATAGATAACCTCTAGGCCACGGAGGTCTGAGTGTCGGCAGGTTTTCGCTCCTCCGTTGTACTTGATTGACGAATTCAGGTCACTAATTAGTAAGGAACTCCCCACACCTGGTTGTCTAGGCCTTAATTGAAAGGAAAAAACAAAAACCTGCAGAACCTGGGCCCTCCATGGAGTTAGTTATACACCCCTGGTCTAGGTTATACACTGAGTACACCAAACATGAGGAACACCTTCCCAATATTGAGTTACATCCCCCTTTTCCCTCAGAACAGCCTCAATTTGTCAGGGAATGGACTCTAAGAGGTGTGGAAAGCGTTCCACAGGGAGGCTGGCCCACGTTGACTCCAATGCTTCCCACAGTTGTGTCAAGTTGGCTGGATGTCCTTTTGGTGGTGGATCATTCTTGATATACACAGGAAACTGTTTAGCGTTTTAATTTGATTTATTTAACCTTCATTTAACTAGGCAAGTCATTTAAAAACAAATTCTTATTTTACAATGACGGCCTACCCCGGCCAAACCCTCCCCTAACCTGGACGACGCTGGGCCAATTGTGTGCTGCCCTATGGGACTCCCGATCAGTCGGTTGTGATACAGCCTGGGATCGAACCAGGGTCTGTAGTGACGCCTCTAGCACTGAGATGCAGTGCCTTAGACCGCTGCGCCACTCGGGAGCCGTAAGCTCATCATATTAGCATTGCGGTTCTTAACACAAACCAGTACGCCTGGCATCTACTACCGTTCCCAATTCAAAAGGCACTTCAATCTTTTGTCTAGCCCATTCACCCTCTGAAGGCCACATATACACAATTCATGTCTCAATGCTTAAAAATCCTTCTTTAACCTGTCTCCTCACCTTCATCTACACTGATTGAAGTGGCTTTAACAGGTGACATCAACAAGGGATCATAGCTTTCACCTGGATTCACCTGGTCAGTCTGTTATGGAAAGAGCAGCTGTTCAGTGTTTTCTATTCTGTGTGTATCATGTACACTGGACCAAATGGGACTTTATTGAAGCCTATATGTTAGAGTTGTGATGTAGATGCTATTACATTATCATAGTAGGACATGATATTACAACGTCATTATCACATCTCATTACTACCACATTATTATGCTTCCAATCACAGGCTATAGGCCTTGTAGTGCATCCAGTCCAACTCACAGCTTCTATAAAGCTGGCGTGCAGCTGGTCTTCAGCGAAGATGTGTAGGCACAGTGGTTTGATGCTGAGCATAACAGCAGACTTCAGCATGGTGAGAGTCTCCTCTAGTCTCTGTCCGCAGGCCACGACAGCCAGGTGCATGGCTGCAGCCGTCCTCACACGGCCCTCTGCTTTCCTCATGATGTACCTGCCAATAAAGACAAGTATGCTACAGTCAAACCAACGTTTGTTTCATTTAAAAGGTTAAAACCTTTGTCAATGATTTGTGCCAGGTTCACCAACTGGTTCGGAGGATTTGAAAAGGCTATTCTTCTCCTCTCATCACACAGCAATCCAGATGCCTGTCACCGCCAGCTAAACCTGACAGCCGACAGAGATCCCTTGCTTGACCGAAGAGAGACAAAGCAGCAAGGTGAGCATTTAAAAGTTGTTGTAGGAGAGAAGGGGGTGTGTTCGTCTAGGCAACCGGATTATCTTGTTTGTCATTCACACTAGTTTGTTGACTGTAACAAACTGTTAAAGGCCATAAGCACCCGTTTAATTGCATATCCTGTTGCTTAGCAATCCAGCAGAGACCACTGAAGTTGGCCAACAGATATTTAACTTCCATTTCAACAACTGCACTCTGTTTTCCTGTTATTATTATTATTATTATTATTATTCAGTGGTAATGCTTTTCTGTTGTAGACTACCGACTCATGCCCACATGTGTTTGTCTCAAAACATCTGTAACTAGTATTTATTTTTATTTAACCTTTATTTAACTAGGCAAGTCAGTTAATTAAGAATACTTTCGTATTTACAATGTCGGTCCCCTAGTAGGTCAGCCAGCACCACCTCAAAGTGTTGGTCAAAAGGGTGAAGGAAAACCAATCAGCTATGAAAATAAATCTCTTGATGTTGTGGAAATAACTCAACAGTCAAGTCACGAAGAAATACATGTTATTGAACCTCCATGCGCGCTAGTGAACCTAATTCAACCAGTCAACTTTCCCGCAGAAAAATGCGTATGTTTCTTTATTACAGGTACATACACGCTATATTGAGCTTGTTTCGCTATATTGAGCTTGTTTCGCTATATTGAGCTTGTTTCGCTATATTTACATTTCTTTGCGAGAAGCAATTGATCCTAATGTTGTTGTTTGGGCTGGAACTGCAAGTACACAGTGTCCATGACCATAGTGAACGTGGGAAGGATGCAGAAAGTTAACCAGAGGAATTGTTACAATTAGTCTTGTCGCAGTATATTTGTTGATACTGATACTATTGTGGAGACACATCTGTCAATGGTGCACATTCCAATACATTACTTGCAGAGGAAATATTTGTTCACCAAGAAAGTTATGCATTCGTTTAGTTTGAAGCCTTTTGAAGTGTATTACAATCTAGCTATATAATAAGCAGTGTAACTATCAGCCAGTGTACCAGTGTTGATCGCCTGGTTCTGCTTCGTCTGGGCCTCGCCTGGTTTCTTGTCCAATGTCGCTTCGCTTAGAGGCCGCGGCTCGATGGAGGAAAGTCTTCTCACCCAGTCCTCCTCCTCCTCCTCCGACCGACAGATCTGAATAAAATAGTTTACTATACACGTACAAGGCCGAGAACACGGCAAACAACATGCACACGAGGAATGCACGAATGTAGCGGCGCATTATTAAAAGTAAAAGCGCTTTCAGAACTCGAAGTCATGACACAGAACGAAGCTGGCTGCTACCATTCACACTGCAGGCAAGACACTGTTCTGTGAGAACCATTGGGGGAAGGGAGGGGTATAATAAATAACAGTGAATCCCTTTCCCGGTCTGTGTGTGACTCTGAGAAGTAGGCTACACAATAAATATACTTTTCAAAACCACATTCATGAGGAAATATTAGAGCATCCTTCTGATATTACTGATATGTTTTAATTGTCGACCTATAATAAACGAAACTGCATTGTATTTGATGTGGGTTAGAGGTTATCCACTAGATGGCGCTATCGGTATGTAAAAAGGCTGGCTTTTCATCCTCGGTAGCCACCGGAGGGCCAGACAAAGGAAAGATCTACTCTGCGCCTTCAGAAAGTATTCACACCCCTAGACTTTTTCCACATTTTGTTGTGTTACAGCCTGAATTTAAAATGGATTAAATTGAGATGTTGTGTCACTGGCCCACACACAATACCCCACAATGTCAAAGTGGAATTTAAAAAATTAAAGCTAAAATGTCTTGAGTCAATAAGTATTCAACCACCCTGTTATGACAAGCCTAAATCAGTTCGGGAGTAAAAAATGTGTTTAACAAGTCATCTAATAAGTTGCATGGACTCACTCTGTGTGCAATAACAGTTGTTAACATGATTTTTGAATGACTACCTCATCTCTGAACCCAACACATACAATTATCTGAAAGGTTCCTCAGTCAAGCAGTGAATTTCAAACACAGATTCAACCATAAAGTTTAGGGAGGTTTTCCAGTGCCTCACAAAGAAGGGTACCTATTGGTAGATGGGTAAACAATCAAATAAAAAAACAGAAATGTAATATCCCTTTGAGCATGGTGAAGTTATTAATTACACTTTGGATGGTGTGTCAATACACCCAGTCACTACACAGATGTAGGCCTCCTTCCTAACTCAGTCGCCAGAGAGGAAGAAATGGGATTCTAACATGTATTGACTCAGGGGGTTGAATATTTATCTAGATCGTTGACAACAAAAAAAATACAATTTCACCCATTTTAATCCCACTTTGTAACAAAATGAGGAAAAAGTCAAGGTGTGTGAATACTGTACATCATGCCAATTGTGTCGGTCAAACACTGTGGCTAGAATTGCTTTCACTACTTACCCATTATTGTTCATCAATGACCATCCAAACATACGTTCCCTAGAACCCTGGTTCATATCCAGGACAAGCTGTTAAAAGTCTAGAACCCTGGTTCATATCCAGGACAAGCTGTTAAAAGTCTAGAACCCTGGTTCATATCCAGGACAAGCTGTTAAAAGTCTAGAACCCTGTTGTTATAGAAACACGAACAACAGACAGAAAGCAGAACTCTTTTCCAATACATAATGCCATTATTTATATCTTTCTTTATAGACATTGAACCATGTAATCAACCAAGTCGTCCATACATGTCTAAACAGCAAAGCTTGGTAGAAACAAAACAAAGGATAGAAAATGTAACAGTGAATGTTGTGACACGGTTATGATCAACCATTTGAGGTGGTGTTAAAACGGACACAATTCAAAAACAGACGCTGTTTTGAAGAACATTTTCTCATGAATGATAAAACCACACCAGGTCCCGGCTGATGAGTCAATGACAATACAATTCAGTCTCCAACACATTCAATCAATAAATGACACTTTACAACTGAGAGACAAGTACCAAAAGAGAGCCCATAGGTTTTGCATCCTCTCCACATGTACCTCGTGTTTTCTCCCATAATGCAACACAAACTGAAGAACTCTGAACCATAATCATCATGTCACGACAGTTGTCATTGGACAGGAGGTTGGAAGTTCCGATGTTGACATGGATACTAACACTGACGTGATGTTATAACACATTAAAACAGAGCTGTACAATGGGCTAAGATCAGCTAAATGTAATGACATTACTTCATGTTTAGAACACAGGTTTCAAAAAATACTTTTTAAAAGTCAGTTAAATTGGCCTAAAGTTAATCAGAGAAATTTCATTAAAACAAGACTTCAGATTGTGGTGTTTTTTTTGTCCAAAAGCAAACCACAACTCAAGGTTGGTAGTAGTAGTGCTAGCTATAAACTGTAGCTGCTAAATGTGTTGATCCAGCTGTAGCCTGTAGCTGCTAAATGTGTTGATCCAGCTGTAACCTGTAGCTGCTAAATGTGTTGATCCAGCTGGAGCCTGTAGCTGCTAAATGTGTTGATCCAGCTGGAGCCTGTAGCTGCTAAATGTGTTGATCTAGCTGTAACCTGTAGCTGCTAAATGTGTTGATCCAGCTGGAGCCTGTAGCTGCTAAATGTGTTGATCCAGCTGTAGCCTGTAGCTGCTAAATGTGTTGATCCAGCTGTAACCTGTAGCTGCTAAATGTGTTGATCCAGCTGTAACCTGTAGCTGCTAAATGTGTTGATCTAGCTGTAGCCTGTAGCTGCTAAATGTGTTGATCTAGCTGTAACCTGTAGCTGCTAAATGTGTTGATCTAGCTGTAACCTGTATCTGCTAAATGTGTTGATCTAGCTGTAACCTGTAGCTGCTAAATGTGTTGATCTAGCTGTAACCTGTAGCTGCTAAATGTGTTGATCCAGCTGTAACCTGTAGCTGCTAAATGTGTTGATCTAGCTGTAACCTGTATCTGCTAAATGTGTTGATCTAGCTGTAACCTGTAGCTGCTAAATGTGTTGATCTAGCTGTAACCTGTAGCTGCTAAATGTGTTGATCTAGCTGTAACCTGTAGCTAGTACTACAGTAAATGTGCAAGTCCAGAGATAACATTACATATCAGAGTTGAGGACAGAGGAGTGAGGTTAGAGTGGCCTATGTTAAGCCATGAGTAGTCATAGCCAAGGTCTAGGGGTCAGGGATCCAGGACAAGGTCTAGGGGTTGGGGGTCCAGGCCAAGGTCTAGGGGTTGGGGATCCAGGCCAAGGTCTCAGTGTCGGGGATCCAGGCCAAGGTCTAGGGGTTGGGGATCCAGGCCAAGGTCTCAGTGTCGGGGATCCAGGCCAAGGTCTAGGGGTTGGGGATCCAGGCCAAGGTCTCGGTGTCGGGGATCCAGGCCAAGGTCTAGGGGTTGGGGGTCCAGGCCAGGGTCTAGGGGTTGGGGGTCCAGGCCAGGGTCTAGGGGTTGGGGATCCAGGCCAAGGTCTCGGTGTCTGGGATCCAGGCCAAGGTCTAGGGGTTGGGGATCCAGGCCAAGGTCTAGGGGTTAGAGGTCTGAGGGTCTGTTGGGCTAGGAGTTTGGTGGTCCAGGGCCTCCAACTTGGGGAGGGAGGCTGGGGTTCCAATTGGGGTGGTCTAGTGGGACTCTGTCCCGACTAAGAAGCCCTCTCCCCGGGGTGAAGATGACCGTGAGACCCCTCTCTCAGTGTTGTTGTCTGAGCTGGAGCCACTGTGGTGTTCTGCAGACACAGACACAGTGCTGGAGGGGGTGGTAGAGGTGGGGGGTGTGGTGGTGGTGGAGGAGGGGGGAGGTTTGGTTTTCTCCTTAAAGTCTGTGATGATGACAGTCAGGTCTCCAACCGTGACCTCTAGGTGCTGAGCGCTGCTCCTGTCAATGTTTTTTAACCTGGGCCTGATGGAGGGAGAGGAGACAGATGGATGTTATAAGCCTTTGACAGAGAGAGAGAGGATAGGGGTAAACCACACAAACTGGAGCGCTTATGAAATATGTGGAAACCATATACAGTTGAAGTCGGAAGTTTACATACACCTCAGCCAAGTACATTTAAACTCAGTTTTTCCACAATTCCTGACATTTAATCCTTGTAAAAATTCCCTGTTTTAGGTAAATTAGAATCACCACTTTATTTTAAGAATGTGAAATGTCAGAATAATAGTAGAGCGAATTATTTATTTCAGCTTTAATTTCTTTCATCACATTCCCAGTGGATCAGAAGTTTACATACACTCAATTAGTATTTGGTAGCATTGCATTTAAATTGTTGAACTTGGGTCAAACGTTTCAGGTAGCCTTCCACAATCTTCCCACAATAAGTTGGGTGAATTTTGGCCCATTCCTCCTGACAGAGCTGGTGTAACTGAGTCAGGTTTGTAGGCCTCCTTGCTCGCACACGCTTGTTCAGTTATGCCCACAAATTTTCTATGGGATGGAGGTCAGGGCTTTATGACGGCCACTCCCAATACCTTGACTTTGTTGTTCTTAAGCTATTTTGCCACAACTTTGGAAGTATGCTTGGGGTCATTGTCCATTTGGAAGACCCATTTGCGACCAAGCTTCAACTTCCTGACTGATGTCTTGAGATGTTGCTTCAATATATCCACATAATTTCCCTGCCTCATGATGCTATCTATTTTGTGAAGTGCACCAGTCCCTCCTGCAGCAAAGCACCCCCACAATATGATGCTGCCACCCCCGTTCTTCACGGTTGGGATGGTGTTCTTCGGCTTCCCCCTTTTTCCTCCAAACATAACGATGGTCATTCTGGCCAAACAGTTCTAATTTCCTTTCATCAGACCAGAGGACATTTCTCCAAAAGTACGATCTTTGTCCCCATGTGCAGTTGCAAACGGTAGTCTGGCTTTTGTATGGCGTGTTTGGAGCAGTGGCTTCTTCCTTGCTGAGCGGCCTTTCAGGCTACGTCGATATAAAACTTGTTTTACTGTGGATATAGATACTTTTGTACCAGTTTCCTCCAGCATCTTCACAAGGTATTGCTGTTGTTCTGGGATTGATTTGCACTTTTGCACCAAAGTACGTTAATCTCTAGGAGACAGAACACCTCTCCTTCCTGAGCGATATGACAGCTGCATGGTCCCATGGTGTTTATACTTGTGTACTATTGTTTGTACAGATGAACGTGGTACCTTCAGGCATTTGGAAATTGCTCCCAAGGATGAACCAGACTTGTGGAGGTCCACACATTTTTTTTCTGAGGTCCTGGCTGATTTCTTTTGATTTTCCAATGATGTCATGCAGAGTCATTGAGTTTGAAGGTAGGCCTTGAAATACATCCACATGCACACCTCCAATTGACTCAAATGGTGTCAATTAACCATTCAGAAGCTTCTAAAGCCATGACATCACTTCCTGGAATTTTCCAAGCTGTTTAAAGGCACAGTCAACTTAGTGTATGTAAACTTCTGACCCACTGGAATTGTGATACAGTGAATTATAAATGAAATAATCTGTCTGTAAACAATTTTTGTAAAAATAATGTGTCATGCACAAAGTAGATGTCCTAACCAACTTGCCAAAACTATAGTTTGTTAACAAGACATTTGTGGATTGAGTTTTAATGACTTCAACCTAAGTGTACGTAAACTTCAGACTTCAACTGTACCTTTCTACTATCATACTACTTTGATACTGCTACACTGACACTAATAATACTAGTAATAATCCCACTATCATACTAATAATAAACACTATCATGCTGATACTACTATTAATCACACTATCATACTACTAAACACTATCATGCTGATACTAATCACACTATCATGCTGATACTAATCACACTATCATGCTGATACTAATCACACTATCATGCTGATACTAATCACACTATCATACTACTACTACTAATCACACTATCATGCTGATACTAATCACACTATCATACTACTACTACTAATCACACTATCATGCTGATACTAATCACACTATCATGCTGATACTAATCACACTATCATGCTGATACTAATCACACTATCATGCTGATACTAATCACACTATCATGCTGATACTAATCACACTATCATGCTGATACTAATCACACTATCATGCTGATACTAATCACACTATCATGCTGATACTAATCACACTATCATGCTGATACTAATCACACTATCATGCTGATACTAATCACACTATCATACTACTACTACTAATCACACTATCATGCTGATACTAATCACACTATCATACTACTACTACTACTAATCACACTATCATGCTGATACTAATCACACTATCATACTACTACTACTAATCACACTATCATACTAATAATAAACACTATCATACTACTACTACTAATCACACTATCATACTACTACTACTAATCACACTATCATACTAATAATAAACACTATCATACTACTACTACTAATCACACTATCATACTAATAATAAACACTATCATACTACTACTACTAATCACACTATCATACTACTACTACTAATCACACTATCATACTACTACTACTAATCACACTATCATACTACTACTACTAATCACACTATCATACTACTACTACTACTAATCCCACTATCATACTAATAATAAACACTATCATGCTGATACTACTATTAATCACACTATCATACTACTAAACACTATCATGCTGATACTAATCACACTATCATGCTGATACTAATCACACTATCATGCTGATACTAATCACACTATCATGCTGATACTAATCACACTATCATGCTGATACTAATCACACTATCATGCTGATACTAATCACACTATCATGCTGATACTAATCACACTATCATGCTGATACTAATCACACTATCATGCTGATACTAATCACACTATCATACTACTACTACTAATCACACTATCATGCTGATACTAATCACACTATCATGCTGATACTAATCACACTATCATGCTGATACTAATCACACTATCATACTACTACTACTAATCACACTATCATGCTGATACTAATCACACTATCATGCTGATACTAATCACACTATCATGCTGATACTAATCACACTATCATGCTGATACTAATCACACTATCATGCTGATACTAATCACACTATCATGCTGATACTAATCACACTATCATGCTGATACTAATCACACTATCATGCTGATACTAATCACACTATCATGCTGATACTAATCACACTATCATACTACTACTACTAATCACACTATCATGCTGATACTAATCACACTATCATACTACTACTACTAATCACACTATCATGCTGATACTAATCACACTATCATGCTGATACTAATCACACTATCATGCTGATACTAATCACACTATCATGCTGATACTAATTACACTATCATGCTGATACTAATCACACTATCATGCTGATACTAATCACACTATCATGCTGATACTAATCAAACTATCATGCTGATACTAATCACACTATCATGCTGATACTAATCACACTATCATACTACTACTACTACTAATCACACTATCATGCTGATACTAATCACACTATCATACTACTACTACTAATCACACTATCATGCTGATACTAATCACACTATCATACTACTAATCACACTATCATACTACTACTACTACTACTAAACACAATCATACTACTACTACTAAACACTACTACACACTATCATACTACTGCTAATCACACTATCATACTACTACTACTACTACTACACACTATCATACTACTACTACTACTACACACTATCATACTACTACTACTACTTATCACACCATACTACAACTACTACTAAACACTATAATACTACTACTACTAATCACACTATCATACTACTACTAAACACTATAATACTACTACTACTACACACTATCATAATACTACTACTAAACACTATAATACTACTACTACTACACACTATCATAATACTACTACTAAACACTATCATACTACTACTACTAAACACTATCATACTACTACTACTACTACACACTATCATAATACTACTACTAAACACTATCATAATACTACTACTAAACACTAGCATACTACTACTACTAAACACTATCATACTACTACTACACACTATCATACTACTACTACTACTACTACACACTATCATACTACTACTACTACTACTACTACACACTATCATACTACTACTACTACTACACACTATCAAACTACTACTACTACACACTATCATACTACTACTACTACTACACACTATCATACTACTACTACTACACACTATCATACTACTACTACTACTACACACTATCATACTACTACTACTACTACTACTACACACTATCATACTACAACTAATCACACCATACTACTACTACACACTATCATACTACTACTACTACTACTACACACTATCATACTACTACTACTACACACTATCATACTACTACTACTACTACTACTACTACTACTACTACACACTATCATACTACTACTACTACACACTATCATACTACTACTACTACTACACACTATCATACTACAACTAATCACACCATACTACTACTACTACAGGTTAAATGCAACAGGTTCATGATAAACAGTTGTTTATCTGTGAATGTTTACCTCATCTTCTTGTGGTTGTTCTTCTTCACTGTGGGCTCTTTGTCATTCTTCTCCTGGTCCGTTCTGTCCTTCTTGTCCTTCTTGGGCAGCAGCGTGGGCGAGGCGAACTGCGGCGCTACCCGCTGAGCAACCAGCTGGGAGACAGGACGAGGCTTCCTGTAGGAGCACACCGTACCATTAGTGAGACAGGGAAGCGTTTAGCGAGCAAAACCAATGTGTTATATTTACAAACTATCTAGTAATTAGCCGTTTCTAAGCCATTTATAAAGTACACCTTAATGTAGAGTGTCGACAATAATGTTTGAAAAAGCTGGAAACTTGGATACAGCAATCAACAATGACGTCACTTATGGGAAAAACAGAACTAGGCCAACATATCAAGTGAAAAGGCCGAAGCAGTGACCACGAACCACCCAGCTTTATACTTAAAAGAACATACAGCATTGAATGCCATCTGTGGGTGTAGTCAAACCTACTCCCTGAAGAAGCAGCTACCCCATGTCCTCCTCCTCTGTCGAAATGCTTCACAAAAACATGCATTATGCAATTATTCCAGTAGCACTGTGTACATGAGCTGTCTGGTCCTGTACTCTGCTACTTTAGGGACGGACAAATCACTAGTGTGAATGCCAGCCTAGCCCACAGTGCTGACAGACCCATCTGCTGTTCTGCCATGGTGAGATTACTACACCATACAGTCAGTGTGTGTGTTGTGTGCTGCCATGGTGAGGTTACTACACCATACAGTCAGTGTGTGTGTTGTGTGTGTTGTGTGTGTGTGTGTGTTGTGTTCTGCCATGGTGAGATTACTACACCATACAGTCAGTGTGTGTGTTGTGTGTGTGTGTGTGTTGTGTTCTGCCATGGTGAGATTACTACACCATACAGTCAGTGTGTGTGTTGTGTGTGTGTGTGTGTGTGTGTGTGTGTGTGTGTTGTGTTCTGCCATGGTGAGATTACTACACCATACAGTCAGTGTGTGTGTTGTGTGTGTGTGTGTTGTGTTCTGCCATGGTGAGATTACTACACCATACAGTCAGTGTGTGTGTGTGTGTGTGTGTGTTGTGTTCTGCCATGGTGAGGTTACTACACCATACAGTCTCTGTACTGACTGCAGAGTGATCTTTCCTTTCAGTGGTTCCCTCTAGAACAAAGCACACACATGCTGACATTTCACAGATGAGCCCTCGAGGCAGAAACTCAACCAGCACATTTTGTACGAAATTCACCACCATGAGAGGAATTGTCATCAGCTTGTCTCTAGTCAGTTCCAATCACGCTGTAGTGAGACGGAGAAACAGTTTAGCCTAGAAAATACTCCTTGTTTCTGCAGTGCTAATAATCAGTATGCTTATCTGTGATGGATCCGTTTATCTTCTGAATACTCTCAAACAGAACAGTACTTGACTTTCTGACACACAGAAACCATGACAACTATAGCTGGACCGAGTCGCTAAGGGAAGAGGAAGGCATTGTTTAGATGACCATAACGGCCTCAATTACGCTACAGCCTGAAAAAGCTACATTCAAGTGTTGTTTTGAAAATCCCCTTACAGTAACTGCATCAAGGCCAGCCAGCATGGACATGTATCACATGGCCTATATACTGCCAGAGACACAGAGAGAGAGGGAGCGAGAGAGAGAAAGAGAGAGAGTCACAGCACAGCCCACCACGGAACTAACCAATGCTGACAACTTTAATCAGCCGGAGAACAATCTCTCAGTAATAACATAATTCATGTTGTTGTGTGTGTTGAAAATCATCTCCGTCCCGACTCCCCAAACACATTGGGATGGATGACAGGAGCGGCTGCAAGGTGACAGAGGAGCCTGCTGACAGGACTGATACTGTCATGTTGTACAGAGGTGGAGTGGTTAACAGAGCACAGCAGTTAACCCAATCAGAGAAAGCACGTGCTATAGGTCTCCAGTGTGTGTGTGTGTGTGTCCCGTATTGGCCTAGCATGTACACACCACATCAGGCCGGGCTGGGACAGGAACAGTAACTGAGGCATTGATTCCAATAGGATGATTTTCCTCAGTGTCTGGCTCGGCGTGCTAGCCTATGTTCTGACAGTAATGTTGTGTGTTGGAACCACTGTGTGGGAGTGTGATTTTCAATCAATAGCCCACTCCTGGAATCTGTTCTAGAATGGCTAATGGAGTCTGCCACTATGAAACTAAGACATCAAGGAGGGGTTTAAATAAAAGCACCAAACAGCAGCCAGACAGAGTGGATTTCCTTTCAGCCAGCAAAGATAAATAATGAGGAGGTGCCTTTAGATCTTACATCACCGTCTCTAGTCTCTACACTGCCCTGACACTTCACATTATTCACCAATCAATTGGTATGTATTTCATTGAAATGACTAATGAACAGAAGTACCCTAAGTCTCTCTCTCTCTCTCTGGTAGGGTATTTCACCCAATAGATATGTGAGCTATTTTCAAATTCTTTGTGGTCTGTGTAATCTGAGGGAAATATGTGTCTCTGATATGGTCATACATTTGGCAGGAGGTTAGGAAGTGCAGCTCAGTTTCCACCTCATTTTGTGGGCAGTGGGCACATAGCCTGTCTTCTCTTGAGAGCCAGGTCTGCCTACGGCGGCCTTTCTCAATAGCAAGGCTCTCTCTCTCTCTCTGGATGACTGCACATCCTGTTCTTCCCTCCCCCTGTCTGTCAGCCTCTCTAATGAGGGTGTTGTGTTTTACAGTCATGTTAAAACAGAGAGACACCAGGACCTGCCTTTATCAACACCGTGGGTCCTGATGACTCATTGACCCAGGCATAACACTGGTGTCTCACAGGGCTGCTGTTAGACCACAGCTGGCTGAAACGGTCAGCTCTCAGTGTTGTCCTGCTGCAGTACGTCTCATGGCTGCTGTTAGACCACAGTTGGCTGAAACGGTCAGCTCTCAAAGTGTTGTCCTGCAGCATTATGTCTCATGGCTGCTGTTAGACCACAGCTGGCTGAAACGGTCAGCTCTCAAAGTGTTGTCCTGCAGCAGTATGTCTCAGGGCTGCTGTTAGGTCACAGTTGGCTGAAACGGTCAGCTCTCAAAGTGTTGTCCTGCAGCAGTATGTCTCAGGGCTGCTGTTAGACCACAGCTGGCTGAAACGGTCAGCTCTCAAAGTGTTGTCCTGCTGCAGTATGTCTCAGGGCTGCTGTTAGGTCACAGTTGGCTGAAACGGTCAGCTCTCAAAGTGTTGTCCTGCTGCAGTATGTCTCAGGGCTGCTGTTAG
Source organism: Oncorhynchus mykiss (assembly GCF_013265735.2). Taxonomy (NCBI): domain Eukaryota; kingdom Metazoa; phylum Chordata; class Actinopteri; order Salmoniformes; family Salmonidae; genus Oncorhynchus; species Oncorhynchus mykiss. The sequence goes on from NC_048585.1 coordinate 11,872,475, forward strand.
GTCACAGTTGGCTGAAACGGTCAGCTCTCAAAGTGTTGTCCTGCTGCAGTACGTCTCAGGGCTGCTGTTAGACCACAGCTGGCTGAAACGGTCAGCTCTCAAAGTGTTGTCCTGCTGCAGTACGTCTCAGGGCTGCTGTTAGACCACAGCTGGCTGAAACGGTCAGCTCTCAAAGTGTTGTCCTGCTGCAGTATGTCTCAGGGCTGCTGTTAGACCACAGCTGGCTGAAACGGTCAGCTCTCAAAGTGTTGTCCTGCTGCAGTATGTCTCAGGGCTGCTGTTAGGTCACAGTTGGCTGAAACGGTCAGCTCTCAAAGTGTTGTCCTGCTGCAGTACGTCTCATGGCTGCTGTTAGACCACAGCTGGCTGAAACGGTCAGCTCTCAAAGTGTTGTCCTGCAGCAGTATGTCTCAGGGCTGCTGTTAGACCACAGCTGGCTGAAACGGTCAGCTCTCAAAGTGTTGTCCTGCTGCAGTATGTCTCAGGGCTGCTGTTAGGTCACAGTTGGCTGAAACGGTCAGCTCTCAAAGTGTTGTCCTGCTGCAGTATGTCTCAGGGCTGCTGTTAGGTCACAGTTGGCTGAAACGGTCAGCTCTCAAAGTGTTGTCCTGCTGCAGTATGTCTCAGGGCTGCTGTTAGACCACAGCTGGCTGAAACGGTCAGCTCTCAAAGTGTTGTCCTGCTGCAGTACGTCTCATGAGGTCAACCTGAGATCATCTGATGTCGTTTTTGCTCTTTCTTTAACACAGTCCACACAAAAACACCAGTTCCCCTTAGACAACATAGTGCAAGTCATTCAATTGAAGACTAATGAAAGATTAGCCCCAGATCTGTTGGAGCTTTGGCCACCTGACTATCATTGTCATGCCATAGACAGCGAGAGGAGTTGGCACATACAGATCTGGGATCAGCCCGGTGTAAGCTGAATAATACAGTGTTAATCAGAGCAGAGTCCTCTGTCCTCCCACAGATCAGTCAACCTACAAGCTCAGTGTTCGGTGTGTGTGTGTGTGTGTGTGTGTGTGTGACTCCTCCTCCTGGGATCCAGTGACATGATTAATGTCTCTCCCTGCCAGAGCTTGCTACTGCTATGCTGCTCTCCATTGGAGCTGTGTGTGTGTGTGTGTGTGTGTGTGTGTGTGTGTGTGAAAGAGATTGCTCTCTGCTTCCTATAGTTTATGGCACCTCTACAGCATTTGGCCCACTATGCCCTAGACTTCGCCTCCTCTGGGAGTCCTATAGAGTCATTTTCTCACTTTATAGTTATACACAGTTATATACACACACACACACATTTGCATTCTATTCCATGTTGCATCACAGCGTACTGTACAGTTTAGTATGGTGTAGGTGTAGGGATAAAAAGATGGCTTACATGCACTGTGTGGAGGATATTTGTAAGTATGCCCCATGATTGGTGGAGGCAGATGCCCACGCAGTGTACTGTACAATTTACATAATATAACATTCACTGCTGAAAGTCTGAAATAGGCATGGGTAAACAGTATCCACATGACAACTGTATTTTCAGTACAACAGACCTTTTCTCCAGAGAGGTCCTGCAAAAGCCTACATGGAGTGTGTGTGTGTGTTCACTGCTCACACACTTGAGCAGTTCCCCCATCATTCAAGCTGTCATATGAGGCCTCAGGTGAAGTTCAGTAAATATCCGTCTGAACTTGTGGAAATATTCTGGCACAATACTGGCTACAGTAGAATGATGACTGTTCCTTCCCTTGGGCTGAAAGTGTCAGAGAACTCATTAGTGGACAGCTGGTGGGTTGGAAGGTCAAATACAACTTGGTCTTCACACACCCAGTTATTAGACTGCTAGCCGGACGGATAATGTTTGGAACGCGCTGTTTCTAACAGTTGTCTAGCAGCAGTTCACCCTTCATGAAGAGTGTTATATTGTTTTCTAATGACTAGAAGCCAGAGCAGTGAAAGCAGTGGAATAACTTGGTGTCTCCTCTCCAATGGCTGTAAAATACCTGAACGCAGAGTGGGATAATCATTAAAGAATGGTGTGTAATTTGCCTTCCTGTATTCATCTCATAATGTGGCTAATGGCGTGTCTTTAATGGCCCGGCAGTAACGCGTGGCGGAGTGTTTACTGCCGTGCCAATTCAACTGCATGTCACAAGCTCTTTTGTCATGTTCGTTTTGGTTACCCCCTCCTCTCTCCCTCGTCTCTTCTCTCTTCCCTCTGTCTTTCCTCCCTCTCATCTCCCTCTACACTCCTTTCTTCCTCCCTGGCGTCTGTTGCCATCCTCCCATCCTGGAGACAGTACAGCCTCGTTGACAACGTGCTTTCAATTCTGGTTCTATCTTCTCAAGCAGCATCAGAGAGAGCAGCTCTGCTAAACCTCAGTTTTGTAAAACATTCATCTTAATCTAACTGCTGGCTGCACGCAACCCAACCATCTCTCTCTCTCCCCTGTCCCCCTCTCCCGGTGTCTCTCTCTCTCTCCCTGTGTCTCTCTCTCTCTCCCCGTGTCTCTCTCTCTCCCCGTGTCTCTCTCTCTCCCCGTGTCTCTCTCTCTCCCCGTGTCTCTCTCTCTCCCCGTGTCTCTCTCTCTCCCCGTGTCTCTCTCTCTCCCCGTGTCTCTCTCTCTCCCCGTGTCTCTCTCTCTCCCCGTGTCTCTCTCTCCCTCCGTGTCTCTCTCTCTCCCCGTGTCTCTCTCTCCCTCCCCGTGTCTCTCTCTCCCTCCCCGTATCTCTCTCTCTCTCCCCGTGTCTCTCTCTCTCCCCGTGTCTCTCTCTCTCCCTCGTGTCTCTCTCTCCCTCGTGTCTCTCTCTCCCTCGTGTCTCTCTCTCTCTCCCTCGTGTCTCTCTCTCTCTCTCTCTCCCTCGTCTCTATCTCTCTCCCTCGTCTCTCTCTCCCTCGTCTCTCTCTCTCTCTCCCCCATGTCTCTCTCTCCCCGTGTCTCTCTCTCTCCCCCCATGTCTCTCTCTCTCCCCGTGTCTCTCTCTCTCTCTCTCTCCGTGTCTCTCTCTCCCCGTGTCTCTCTCTCTCTCTCTGTGTCTCTCTCTCTCTCCCCGTGTCTCTCCCTCTCCCCGTGTCTCTCTCTCTCTCGTGTCTCTCTCTCTCTCCCCGTGTCCCTCTCTCTCCCCATGTCCCTCTCTCTCCCCATGTCCCTCTCCCCGTGTCTATCTCTCCAGCTCTCTTTCTACCTCCATCTCTCTCCTCCCCTCTTCTATCCCAAATGAGCTCAGTACCAACTCATTCATCTGGGAGTAAAGTTAGGCCTGTTTGACACAGATACAGGTAACTTTAGACCTATGTAACTAATTCCATATTAAAACCGGATTACAAATGACAGTGACCATGCAATGATCTTACATAGGTCTACATTATTGTTCAAGCTAAAATAATCTTTGAGATATATATATAATATCTCAAGCTAAATTAAGCCAGAGGGAAACAGAAAGGTCATATTAATATCCTCCATAATCCATGTCCTACATTAGACTTAGTACACCAGCTGTCTGGCTCTTTCCCCACTGGAAGAGCCCTCCTCCCTCCCTGGAAGAGCCCTCCTCCCTCCCTGGAAGAGCCAGCCAACCCCCTGGAGTGTGCTGTGTGTGGACGGGCGGGAGACGCGGGTCGAGTCATGTTGCTATTGGCCCTTCATTAACTACCGCGACCTCCTTTGTTGGCCATCTTGCTAGCATCACCTCTGGTAGGAGCTGTGTTGTTGTTGCTGTAGAGGGCAGAGGGTTAGCGCTTGGCCTTGCTGAAGTAGACTGTCTCTCTGAGAGGAGAGGAAAGGAAGAGAGGAAAGAGATGAGCGGAAAGGAAGAGGAAGGGAGGACAGCACTGAGATCTCTTCCTGTCTCTCTTGAGAATACATCTCACTGAATGATAGTCTACCGTTTGTCTGCCGTTCAGTCGCTGACAGCGCAGTGTTTTTTGAAGGTGTCTGAGTGCCGGCATTTTCGTCCATTTCTACACGTAAAATCGGTTCGCACTCGGTTGCCAAATTACGGCCGGCACTTTGTTCAGAGACGCTAAGTACCATCAGCTGGCAAACGTGAACTGTGTTGCTGTTCTGGGCAGATGGCAAGTGCTTGGCCCTGCTGGAGCAGAGGTCTCAGACTCTCTCTCTCTCAGCCCCTTGTCTTCTGTGTGTGGAGGGAATTTGATGTCTCTCTCTCCTCTCCCTCTGTTATCTTCCTGTGTGTGTGCAGTGGTGGTTGAGTTGTTTGTAATGGTGGTGACCCCCTGCCTGCTTTAAGACTGTTGTCCTGATGAAAATCTCTGTTCCACTGATGACATCACACTGATTAAGCCCTAGCATACTAATGAGCCTCGCTCTGGGTGTCTGGCAGCTGCTGTAGCAGCCTCAATTCAGAGACTAGACACACAGGGGCGAACACACACACACACACACAGGCGCAGACACACACAGGCGCACACTCAGGGGCGCAAACAAACATACACACACACGGGCGCAGACACACACAGGCGCGCAAACACACACACAAATGACATACACACAGAGCCGTGTACACACAACATTCCAGTCACAGAGGCAATGGAGACAATTGGGTCTGCCTCCACACTGTTAGCTGGCTCATTTGAAAACTGCTCTTTAAACCAGGATAATTGGTTTTGCATGAAGGGGAAGGATAATGTTCAACCTTTGGTAATAAAACCACACACACACACACACACACAGACATAGAAAGAGAAAGACAGAGCGACAGAGAGAGAGAGAGAGAGAGAGAGAGAGAGAGAGAGCTAGCTATTCTTGCATGGCTTTGTTTCTCTTGTTGTCCATGAAACCAAGATGTCACTCAGGGACAACACCAGGGTGGCAGCCATTTCCTGACTGTGAATCAATAACACTGACATCATGGTGCCAGGCTCTGGTCAAAAGTAGTGCACTATATAGGGAATAGGGTACCATTTGGGATGTGGACACACCTACTCATTCAAGGGTTTTTCTTTATTTATTATTTTCTACATTGTAGAATAATAGTGAAGACATCAAAACTATGAAATAACACATATGGAATCATGTAGCAACCCAAAAACTGTTAAACAAATCAAAATATATTTTAGATTTGAGATTCTTCAAATAGCCACCCTTTGCCTTGATAACAGCTTTGCACACTCTTGGCATTCTCTCAACCAGCTTCATGAGGAATGATTTTCCAACAGTCTTGAAGGAGTTCCCACATATGCCGAGCACTTGTTGGCTGCTTTTCCTTCACTCTACGGTCGTACTCATCCCAAACCATCTCAATTGGGTAGAGGTAGGGTGATTGTGGAGGCCAGGTCATCTGATGCAGCACTTCATCACTCTCCTTGGTCAAATAGCCCTTACACAGCCTGGTGGTGTGTTGGGTCATTGTCCTGTTGAAAAACAAATGATAGTCCCACTGATGGGATGGCATATTGCTGCAGAATACTGTAGTAGTCATGCTGGTTTAATGTGCCTTGAATTCTAAATAAATCAGACAGTGTCACCAGCAAAGAACCCCCACACCATCACACCTCCTCCTCCATGCTTCACGGTGGGAACCACACATGTGGACATCATCCATTCACCTATTCTGCGTCTCATTGAGACACAGTGGTTGGAACCAAAAATCTTAAAATTTGGACTCATCAGACCAAAATGACAGATTTCCACCAGTCTAATGTCCTTCGGTCGTGTTTCTTGGCCCAAGCCAGTTTCTTCTTCTTATTGGTGTCTTTTAGTGGTGGTTTCTTTGCAGCAATTTGACCATGAAGGACTGATTCACGCAGTCTCCTCTGAACAGTTGATGTTGAGATGTGTCTGTTACTTGAGCACTGTGAAGCATTTATTTGGGCTGCAATATCTGAGGCTGGTCACTCTAATGAACGTATCCTCTGCAGCAGAGGTACCTCTGGGTCTTCCTTTCCTGTGGTGGTCCTAATTAGAACCAGTTTCATCATAGCGCTTGATGGTTTTTGTGACTGCACTTGAAAAAACTTTAAAAGTCCTTGAACTGTTCCGGATTGACTGACCTTCATGTCTTAAAGTAATGATGGACTCGTTTCTCTTTGCTTATTTGAGCTGTTCTTGCCATAATATGGATTTGTTCTTTTACCAAATAGGCCTATCTTCTGTATACCACCCCTATCTTGTCACAACACAACTAATTGTCTCAAATGCATTAAGAAGGAAAAAATGACAACAAATGTCATTTTAACAAAGGCACACCTGTTAATTGAAATGCATTTCAGGTGACTACCTCATGAAGCTGGTTTAGAGAATGCCAAGAGAGTGCAGAGCGGTCATCAAGACAAAGGGTGGTTACTTTGAAGAATCTAAAATATATTTTGATTTCTTTAACACTTTTTTGGTTACTACATGATTCCATATGCGTTATTTCATAGATTTGATGTCTTCACTATTATTCTACAATGTAGAAAATAGTAAAAATAAAGAAAAACCCTTCAATATTTAAGTGTATCCAAACATTTGACTGGTACTGTACATTCACAGTCAGCTAGGCTTTGGCAGATGTCCCCTGGACAACCTTACCCACCATGACATAAGATTAGGGATGCACAATATATCTGTGAGCATATCGGAATCAGACGATATTAGCTAAAATGCCAACATCGGCATCGGCCCTGATGTCTAGTTTAACGCTGATGTGCAAAATTGATGTCAAAGCTGACGTGCATACCTATATAACGTAGGTAGATGGCGTGCATACCTATATAACGTAGGTAGATGACGTGCATACCTATATAACGTAGGTAGATGACGTGCATACCTATATAACGTAGGTAGATGACGTGCATACCTATATAACGTAAGTAGGTGACGTGCATACCTATATAACGTAGGTAGATGGCGTGCATACCTATATAACGTAGGTAGATGACGTGCATGCCTATATAACGTACATACCTATATAACGTAGGTAGGTGACATGCATACCTATATAACGTAGGTAGATGACCTACATACCTATATAACGTAGGTAGATGACGTGCATACCTATATAACGTAGGTAGATGACGTGCATACCTATATAACGTAGGTAGATGACGTGCATACCTATATAACGTACATACCTATATAACGTAGGTAGGTGACATGCATACCTATATAACGTAGGTAGATGACCTACATACCTATATAACGTAGGTAGATGACGTGCATACCTATATAACGTAGGTAGGTGACGTGCATACCTATATAACGTAGGTAGATGACCTACATACCTATATAACGTAGGTAGATGACGTGCATACCTATATAACGTAGGTAGATGACGTGCATACCTATATAACGTGCATACCTATATAACGTAGGTAGATGACGTACATACCTATATAATGTAGGTAGATGACGTGCATACCTATATAACGTAGGTAGATGATGTACATACCTATATAACGTAGGTAGATGACGTGCATACCTATATAACGTAGGTAGATGACCTACATACCTATATAACGTAGGTAGATGACGTGCATACCTATATAACGTAGGTAGATGACGTACATACCTATATAACATAGGTAGATGACGTGCATACCTATATAACGTAGGTAGATGACCTACATACCTATATAACGTAGGTAGATGACGTGCATACCTATATAACGTAGGTAGATGACGTACATACCTATATAACATAGGTAGATGACGTGCATACCTATATAAACCGTAGGTAGATGACGTGCATACCTATATAACGTAGGTAGATGACGTGCATACCTATATAACGTAGGTAGATGACGTGCATACCTATATAACGTAGGTAGATGACGTACATACCTATATAACGTAGGTAGATGACGTACATACCTATATAACGTAGGTAGATGACGTACATACCTATATAACGTAGGTAGATGACGTACATACCTATATAACGTAGGTAGATGACGTACATACCTATATAACGTAGGTAGATGACGTACATACCTATATAACGTAGGTAGATGACGTGCATACCTATATAACGTAGGTAGATGACGTGCATACCTATATAACGTAGGTAGATGACGTACATACCTATATAACGTAGGTAGATGACGTACATACCTATATAACGTAGGTAGATGACGTGCATACCTATATAACGTAGGTAGATGACGTGCATACCTATATAACGTAGGTAGATGACGTACATACCTATATAACGTAGGTAGATGACGTGCATACCTATATAACGTAGGTAGATGACGTACATACCTATATAACGTAGGTAGATGACGTACATACCTATATAACGTAGGTAGATGACGTACATACCTATATAACGTAGGTAGATGACGTACATACCTATATAACGTAGGTAGATGACGTACATACCTATATAACGTAGGTAGATGACGTACTGACGGCACGATAAATACAGAGCTACACAGAACAATACTAAGTGCACACCTTCCAACAACTAAACATGTTCAAGTCCAGCAGTCATTTGAAAAGAGTGAAAAAAATAAATTCAGCGAGACAACTCAAAGGCGAAATCCATGAATGTCAAGATAATGGAATTCATAGTCCTTGATAATCAACTGTTCTCTGTCGTGGATGATGTTGGCTTTCGCCGACTGGTCGAGCATCTTGAGCCCTGGTACACACTATCAAGTAGGCGCTATTTTTCAGATGTTGCCCTACCGGAGTTACACAGTATTGTTGAAACGTACATCTATGAGCTACTTGCTATGGGCGTCACTGCTATTAGCTTCACGACTGACATTTGCACCAGCGATGTCAGCCCCATGAGCATGCTGAGTGTGACAGCACAGTGGATCGACAAGGATTTCGTACTGAGCAAAGCCGTATTGCTCAAGAATGTGCTGGTTTTCATACCGCTGCTGCCATTTCAATGGCATTTGAGAACATGTTTGAAACATGGAAACATGAACACACTAGCTAGCTCCATTCAAACAACTGACTGGAGAAATAAGCTACTCAACTGTGTCTGCAGCAGACGTGATGCCCTCTGTCATGGCAGTGACACGCCTGCTCAACACAACTGCCCACACAGACCGTGGGGTTAAACTTACTAAAGTACTCAAAGCTGTGAACAAGCGATTCTGTGGCATTCTCTCTGAGCCTCTTTCCTGTGTCGCCAACATGCTGATGCTAGGTACAAGGACCGCTACTTTGATGCAGAACAGGAAAACAGGGTTTACGGAAAATGTTACAGACACAGCTGGACAAGATGGAAACGGACACAGTGACAGTGGGCACCAAGGAAGAGAGGCCACGGACAGACACAGCTGGACAAGATGGAAACGGACACAGTGACAGTGGGCACCGAGGAAGAGAGGCCACGGACAGACAGAGCTGGACAAGATGGAAACGGACACAGTGACAGTGGGCACCGAGGAAGAGAGGCCACGGACAGACAGAGCTGGACAATATGGAAACGGACACAGTGACAGTGGGCACCGAGGAAGAGAGGCCACGGACAGACAGAGCTGGACAAGATGGAAACGGACTCAGTGACAGTGGGCACCGAGGAAGAGAGGCCACGGACAGACAGAGCTGAAACTTCACTGCTTGACATGTATGATGAAATCCTGGTTGAGACTCTGAACAAATGAACAACAAAACAGCACAGCAAGTAAGTGAAAGAAATAGGTTTGATTATGTTTTACTAGTTATGGGGACATACATAAATGCCAACAAAATAACTTTTTGGTCAGAGTGTGTGTGTGTGTGTGTAACCTTTATTTAACCTGGACCACTAGATCCTCTACCACCATGACATAAGATGGATGATGTCCCCTGGACCACTAGATCCTCTACCACCATGACATAAGATGGATGATGTCCCCTGGACCACTAGATCCTCTACCACCATGACATAAGATGGATGATGTCCCCTGGACCACTAGATCCTCTACCACCATGACATAAGATGGATGATGTCCCCTGGACCACTAGATCCTCTACCACCATGACATAAGATGCATGATGTCTCCTGGACCACTAGATCCTTACCCACCATGACATAAGATGGATGATGTCCCCTGGACCACTAGATCCTCTACCACCATGACATAAGATGGATGATGTCCCCTGGACCACTAGATCCTCTACCACCATGACATAAGATGGATGATGTCCCCTGGACCACTAGATCCTCTACCACCATGACATAAGATGGATGATGTCCCCTGGACCACTAGATCCTCTACCACCATGACATAAGATGGATGATGTCTCCTGGACCACTAGATCCTCTACCACCATGACATAAGATGGATGATGTCCCCTGGACCACTAGATCCTCTACCACCATGACATAAGATGCATGATGTCCCCTGGACCACTAGATCCTCTACCACCATGACATAAGACGGATGATGTCCCCTGGAACACTAGATCCTCTACCACCATGACATAAGATGGATGATGTCCCCTGGACCACTAGATCCTCTACCACCATGACATAAGATGGATGATGTCCCCTGGACCACTAGATCCTCTACCACCATGACATAAGACGGATGATGTCCCCTGGACCACTAGATCCTCTACCACCATGACATAAGACGGATGATGTCCCCTGGACCACTAGATCCTCTACCACCATGACATAAGATGCATGATGTCTCCTGGACCACTAGATCCTCTACCACCATGACATAAGACGGATGATGTCCCCTGGAACACTAGATCCTCTACCACCATGACATAAGACGGATGATGTCCCCTGGACCACTAGATCCTCTACCACCATGACATAAGACGGATGATGTCCCCTGGACCACTAGATCCTCTACCACCATGACATAAGATGGATGATGTCTCCTGGACCACTAGATCCTCTACCACCATGACATAAGATGGATGATGTCCCCTGGACCACTAGATCCTCTACCACCATGACATAAGATGGATGATGTCCCCTGGACCACTAGATCCTCTACCACCATGACATAAGATGGATGATGTCCCCTGGACCACTAGATCCTCTACCACCATGACATAAGATGGATGATGTCCCCTGGACCACTAGATCCTCTACCACCATGACATAAGATGGATGATGTCCCCTGGACCATTAGATCCTCTACCACCATGACATAATATGGATGATGTCCCCTGGACCACTAGATCCTCTACCACCATGACATAAGATGGATGATGTCTCCTGGACCACTAGATCCTCTACCACCATGACATAAGATGGATGATGTCCCCTGGACCACTAGATCCTCTACCACCATGACATAAGATGGATGATGTCCCCTGGACCACTAGATCCTCTACCACCATGACATAAGATGGATGAAGTCCCCTGGACCACTAGATCCTCTACCACCATGACATAAGATGGATGATGTCCCCTGGACCACTAGATCCTCTACCACCATGACATAAGATGGATGATGTCCCCTGGACCACTAGATCCTCTACCACCATGACATAAGATGGATGATGTCCCCTGGACCACTAGATCCTCTACCACCATGACATAAGACGGATGATGTCCCCTGGACCACTAGATCCTCTACCACCATGACATAAGATGGATGATGTCCCCTGGACCACTAGATCCTCTACCACCATGACATAAGATGGATGATGTCCCCTGGACCACTAGATCCTCTACCACCATGACATAAGATGGATGATGTCCCCTGGACCATTAGATCCTCTACCACCATGACATAATATGGATGATGTCCCCTGGACCACTAGATCCTCTACCACCATGACATAAGATGGATGATGTCTCCTGGACCACTAGATCCTCTACCACCATGACATAAGATGGATGATGTCCCCTGGACCACTAGATCCTCTACCACCATGACATAAGATGGATGATGTCCCCTGGACCACTAGATCCTCTACCACCATGACATAAGACGGATGATGTCCCCTGGACCACTAGATCCTCTACCACCATGCCATAATATGGATGATGTCCCCTGGACCACTAGATCCTCTACCACCATGCCATAAGATGGATGACGAGAGCCGTGATGATTAAATACCAACCTGCCTCCTGCCCTCCACTCCCCCTTCCCTTTTCCCCTGACTTCATCAACACCACCATGACATAAGATAGATGACGAGAGCCATGATGATTAAATACCAACCTGCCTCCTGCCCTCCATTCCCCCTTCCCTTTTCCCCTGACTTCATCAACACCACCATGACATAAGATAGATGACGAGAGCCATGATGATTAAATACCAACCTGCCTCCTGCCCTCCATTCCCCCTTCCCTTTTCCCCTGACTTCATCAACACCACCAGCCTTATCAAAGTGTGTCTTTTTGTTTATTTTCTTTTTTTTATACCTTTGTTTAACCAGGCAAGTCAGTTAAGAATAAATTCTTATTTTCAATGACGGCCTACCGGGGAACAGTGGGTTAACTGCCTTGTTCAGGGGCAGAACAACAGACTTTTACCATGTCAGCTCGGGGATTCGATCTTGCAACCTTTCGGTTACTTGTCCAACGCTCTAACCACTAAGCTACCTGCCACCCCAGTGTGTGAGTGTCTGCAGTGTGTGTGTGTGTGTGTGAGTTGTCTGCAGTTTGTGTGTGTCTGCAGTGTGTGTGTGCGTAGTGTGTGTGTGCGCAGTGTGTGTGCTGCTCTAGAAGACTAATGTTCTCTCTCTCTCTCTCCACTCAGATGAGGTGTTAAGGTCATTTTAACCCCAGACAGGATGTGAGCATATCAACTAGCTTCTGTTCATGACCATCTACGTCTCTTATCTAAGACTTTGGCGATGTCATTTACAAAATAGCCTCCAACACCCTACTCAACCTATATGCTCTCGTTGCTAAACCCACTGGCTCCAGGTCATCTACAAGACCCTGCTAGGTAAAGTCCTGCCTTTTCTCTGCTCGCTGGTCACCATAGCTGCACCCACCAGTAGCACGCATTCCAGCAGGTATATCTCTCTGGTCACCCCCAAAGCCAATTCCTCCTTTGGCCGCCTCTCCTTCCAGTTCTCTGCTGCCAATGACTGGAACGAACTACAAAAATCTCTGGAAATGTAGTGCACTACATGGAATAGGGTGCCATTTGGGATGCCCACACATTACACTCTAATGGGTTTCATCATTATAACATGAAAGACACAAAACCTGAGATATTCCATCCTTGTTATTCCAATCCCCATGGCTGTGAGCATACTTTACATGTTGTATTTCACCTTTATTTATTAACCAGGTAGGCAAGTTGAGAACAAGTTCTCATTTACAACTGTGACCTGGCCAAGATAAAGCAAAGCAGTTCGACACAAACAACAACACAGAGTTACACATGGAGTAAAACAAACATACAGTCAATAAAACAGTAGAAAAATAAGTCTATATACAATGTGAGCAAATGAGTTGAGATAAGGGAGGTAAAGGCAAAAAAAGGCCATGGTGGCGAAGTAAATACAATATAGCAAGTAAAACACTGGAATGGTAGATTTGACAGTAGATGAGTGTGCAAAGTAGAAATACTGGGGTGCAAAGGAGTAAAATAAATAAATAAATAGAGTAGGGGAAGAGGTAGTTGTTTGGGCTAAATTATAGGTGGGCTATGTACAGGTGCAGTGATCTGTGAGCTGTTGACAGCTGGTGCTTAAAGCAGGTGAGGGAGAAAAGTGAGATAAAGTAGTGCACTACATAGGGAATAGGGTGCCATTTGGGACACCACCATGCTATGCCTTTCTAGTCTGGAAGGAAAGTTGCAGTTCAAGTTTTCAAAGGAAGCTATGAATCAGAGTGAAACTCGAACTACCTGTAACCTTTTTTCAATTAACACATCGGACCTGGCTCCACATCCTTCTTCAAACAACGACGACACGTGATTACAGAGCATTTTTCATGATTAGTTTCAAGGCAAGGGTAGCCTAGTTTCAGGGGAAGGACCTACTGTGACATGATTTGTATTTATTTCATCTTTATTTATTCAGGTAGTCTCATTGAGATAGCATCTCTTTCAAGAGAGACCTGGTAACTACTCTATAATGATTGCATAATAGCTGGTCATGTCACTTCACCTCTCTATTGTAGATAAAGACTTACACGTATTATTGCCGATTGTCCTCAGAATTGGCCTACATAGAGTTGGTATCAACTAGGCCAAATTAATTTAAAACATGTTTTTGCATTGTGCTTGACTATGCGTACAAATAGAGGTTGTTTTTCTAACTACAATAGGTTATAGTGATGACCATGTTTTTTTTAAGGATACTCCCTGTGTTCTTAGATGCACTCCATTTCATAATCAGCATCCATGCTGTTCCATGGAACACAATACAAATGAGGTTACTAGACAATCGCACACTGCACACACTGTGCAGCATAAAATACATCCAGATTTCTCATGTTTACATGCATCATTTCATAAACTAAAATTAATGGACACAACCTGATACAACAATACTTACAAATACGCGTGTAGACTATCCATTTGCACGAACATAATAGCATTTATCATCGAGCAAAATTAATCGTATCCACGTACCGTGTTGACGTCCCTTTCCTTACATCGCACATCATGCACTTGAAAGCCTCCGCGGTGTTCTTGTATGTGCAAACGCTACAGTCCCAATTTCCCTCTTCCGCCGAAGGCTTTGGTTGACGCTTCGGCCTTCGAACAAAACAAAAAGGACATAAAGCACATCAGTTTCACATCCCCAGTTCAGGGTGCTGCGTGTGCATCATGTGTAGGCTATAAGCTCGCGTTGTCAAACATCTGGGAAGATGATCCATTCAGTGTTCCGAAATTGTTCTGTTTTACGAGCTCGCGCTATGATTTGACACCGCAATAAAACAGACAGTCCGCCATGGTTGCTACACCGCGGCTACCACCCACACACACACACACACGCACGCACGCACGCACGCGCGCACACACACACACACACACACACACACAGACACACACACACAGAGAGAGGATTGTTTCAATTATGTGTCATGGTGTCCACTTCCAAGCATCAATGTCATCAGCGCAATGAATGAGTCAGACATTACCTGGTTGGACTCTTCTTGTCTCCCATGCCGCCAAAAGTTTGTTTGCGGATGTTGAAATAAGGACAGTCCCTACGTATTCTTTAAGAAAGCAATACGCGAGGAGGTATCGCACGGCTCCCAGCTGTCGTGGAAACTCCAGTTGGAGGATGGTCACATGACGCGGTTTGTCCAATCACATTTGAAGCCATTTCCTGAGGATATAGCGCAGACAGGAACAGACATTCCTGATTCGAATTGATACATTTGTAATAACACTCGTCTTTGTAACACATACGCTAATGTAACAGTAATTATGCATTATTAGGGTCTAATGAGGTGTCATTTGACATTTTATCATAAACTTCTTGAGATTGTTCAATGTCTTCGACGGGTGAATTCCCAATCATTATTGCGGCGGTGGAGAAAATGAGATTCCATCCTTTTGATTTATGATGATCTGACATTTAACGCAGTAGACAGACATAGTGCAAATGACATTAACATTATTGCATAGTTGAATGTTAAGCCCTATTCATGTTTCCTACTGTGATGGAGAGGCTACAGATTATGTACATAGTTAATAACTGGGGTTAGAAAAATGAATGACAGAACTGAAAAGTGAATTATGTATTTCACCTTGTATTTTAGTTGTCAAACATTTCTAAACCATAAATCTTTATAACGTAACTTCAGTGGCTCTCCTCCCATCCCACCTCATTGCTTTAAAAGGTAGCTCTTGAAGATGACCTGCCTAACAGACAGACGTGGCCTTGCAGGTATAAATCAGAATGTGCCAGGGCTGAGAGTTGCAGCCTGTACCGCCTGGCTTCCTGTCAGGACACTCCATCACATGGAGCTCTTGCTCTCTGATAGGGAACACGTCGTATATGAGAGGTGCACACTGCACTCATCAGGACAACATCCACCTTACTGTACTGTCAACAGCTATTGGAGGGGAAGAGTAGCCCCCACAGAATGGAAGATTAATATTGAAATACAGGAAGGAATGTTGCCTTGCTAGAGAACATGGAATATGGTGAGAAGCCCGGTGGACACATTAGGGTAACACTACAGTACACACACCTTACTACACCTTGCCTCTGGTTAGCAGCTGGTGGATGGGGAGCTGTGATCAATATTGAAATGCGGGAAGGAATGTTCATGACTTGAATGTTCTTTATTCCTATTTATCAGCAAAAGTGTGGTTCATTATTGTGAAAGACCACATGCCATCTGTGGTGTTCTACTCTTTCACTGGTGTTTCAATACCCTTTTCAAATAAATTGTGCATTCACCTAAAGATGGGGAAGGCTATCTTTAAACCGAATAGTTCTATTTCCCCTAATATTGACATACATAGGAAGGGTGAAAGACAGTAAAACAACTATGGTGTATTTACACAGCTGTTGAAAAGAAAAGCGCAGAAACACAGTTACTCTCCAATCACATTGTCCCAATGCCTGCGAAGAACAGTGGCGGAGTCCTCATTATAAAAAGGACACTAAGGATCAGAACAAATACTGATACAGAAACAGTTGTGGACTTCAACTAAACAATGGTACACTGTAACCCTTTTCATCAAACACATCTTTTCTCTTTTCTTTTCTCAGGTCGATGATGCCCTTGCAGATCTTGACAAACAGAATGTCCCCCCTCGTTCATTTTCAAATATTTGCTACTCAAGAGTCTGAATTATATCTGTGAAATCCCCTCAGTCGCTCAGTTCTTCCTCGTCACTGAAGTAGACACTCTTTTTGATCCTGGGTTTCTTGGAGTCGTCCGATGTGGAAGCCTCCTGACCGGCCTCCTCAGCCACAAAGGCCGTCTGCTGTCGCCTATGCTGCTCCTCCTCAAGTCGTGCTTGCTGTGGAACACATGATCCCACGTGCGATTTTAAAAGAGGGGTCAGATAAGGACAAATACCAAGTAAATAAATAGAGGGTTTCAAGTAATACAATAGCCTACTAACTTCCCCCTTGAAGTACATTTGTGCACATACCTGGAATGCTATGGCTTGACTTAAGCTGTCGAGAGCAGGGTCCTCTCCCTCTTCCTCACTTTCCTCCTCTTCTCTGTAAACGACAGAGGAAAAAGTAGAAAAGTCATAGAAACAAAAACACACACAGAGGACTTCACAAACAATGACAAATACGACACCACAATCAAACAAAGAATCTCTGAACTAAAGTCCATCTGAAATAGAACAGTTACTGTTAATATCAAGGACACGCTGCTGTTGACCACGATCATAGCCGTTTGCAAACACGGTAGAGTGGCATCAATGTCCTGATAAGACACTTACACTTCATCAGGCTCTTCAACCTTTTTCTTCTTCTTCTTTTCTTTCTTCTTCGGGGGTTCTCGTTCACCAAGCAAGTTTTTGGGGCATGCATAGCTTAAGTGCCCTGTATCCTATGACGTGAAAAGGACAGAAATGTTGTATAAATAGCACTAACATCCGGCTACACATTCCGGATGGGTGAAGAGGGAAATGGAGATGGCTTATCTAGGTAGAGAGTATCAACTTACCCCACATTCATAACATTTGGACTTGTCTGTGTAGTTTCGCCTCCTGATAAATTCAGTTGCTCGCCCGTTGTCGATTGCAATGCTCGCTTTCACTGTTCTTCCAAACAACTGCGGGGCGAAAAAGATGGGGACTTAAACACAAAAACAACACATCAGATATGTAACTTTTTATGAAAACAAGGAGAGGAAAAATGCCCACCTGTTTATTGTTGAGCGATCTAAAGCAGCTCTGTGCAGACTCTTTGTCCAGGAAGAGCACAAAAGCCACACCTTTACTTTTGCGTGTTTCTTTATCTTTGACTATTGTCACCCTGAAAGCATGAGACCATCATTATCTTCTCTGATCACCACAATACCAACATAGCTATAGATTTTGCTATAGATTTTTAGTTATTCACTATGTATTTATTAATCGTGTCACTATTTAAAAAAAAACATCTTTATCTTTAACTCTGCATTATTGGAAACAGACCCGTAACTAGGAAGTTCACTGTTAGTTTACGAAGCATGTGACCATTTTTTTGGTTTGTATTTGAGCTTTGTATAGCTCATTATTTTGAAACCAGTAACTTACTTCACAACTTTGCCATATTTGGTGAAAAGCTGAAATGAAAAGATCCAAGACATTATTTGAGGTCATTTTTCCAAATGGCATAAACAGCAGGATCACGAACTTGTGAAATAGTGTTAGGGAGGGGTTAAGTAGTTCTATTCCATTACTCTATATATGAAGACATTACAGCAGGTAGCCTTGTGGTTAGAGTGTTGGACCTGTAACCGAACGGTTGCAAGCTCGAATCCCTGAGCTGACAAGGTAAACATCTGTCGTTCTGCCCCCTAGCATTAGTTAACCCACTGTTCCTAGTCTGTCATTGAAAATAATAATTTGTTCTTAACTGACTAGTTAAATAGAGGTAAAAAATTGTTTTACCTTGTGTAGATCACTGTTGGTTAGAGAGAAGGGCAGGTTGGACACATAGACTGTGCTTCTACTGGGAGCCAAACCACCACTCATCTTGACTTCACCATCAGAGTGAGACAGTCACTGAAAACAGATTCATGGTGATGAATATTCAGATTGAAGCTAGTTAGTTATCTATTTCATTGAGCGATATGCAAGCTAGCCGTGATGCTAGCTCGAATCCGATGTATATTACCTGGAAATACACATTCAAGGAATCGAATAAATCACTTACCTAAATAGACAACATTGGTGACGTATAGTTATTGAGTAGAGTGGGCAAAAACATTGGTAAATATGTTGCTTTCTATTAGTTATTCAATCTCAGTAACATGTGTTTGCTATCTAGCTGCCAAAAACAAACGAGAACTGTTCGTCGTCACAGGAATATGACGTTTCACGTGACAGACTTTTTGTCAATCCAATCCAAATTCAGTGTGTACATGCGCCAACCGGAAGAAGGTGAAAAGTAGGCTATGATGAGCTTGTTTTCATATCTTTTGTGAAGACGACTTTATTTTCTCCAACGTGCGTATTGTTTATAGCGTGTCTAAATGTTTGTGTTAGTAAATATGTATTTGTTCTAAATATTGATTTCGTTTTGAGCGAATTAACTCAGCATGGACTGTGGACTAGCTTGAGCATGTAGCTAGCTAACGTAAGCATACGTAGCTAGCAGTTAAATCTACACAACCTGCGAAATATATATTAGAACAACGTTATGTGCTAAATACGGTAGCTAATTAGCAAGCCAGTAGAAATAGGTGTTTTCATATCACTAATCTCAGTGGTTGAATGTTTGCTTGAAAGAAGAAGAAGAGGAGGAGGAGGAGTAGTAGTAGTAGTTAGCTAGGAGTTAGTGCGGTTTTCTAACGCTGAACCAAAGATTATGGCTGAGCCTCAGAGGAACGCGCGCTAACATCCTGCCAGTACTTCTGGATCAGAGCTAGCTATTAGCTACAGTAGTTTCCTTACTATCACACATACTGATTTGACATATCTCTATGCTTGGGATTTCCTAACCTACATTGTTAATAGCTAATGTGCACGCCATGCAGTATTGTCAAACTAATACGTAACATCTTCTCTTTTCCCCAGTTAGTATTGACTGTCTCTATTGGCATAACCAACTCCCAATACTACTACATAGACTTGTCCAGACAAAACAAGTAAGTGGAAAATATCTTGCTTTCTTCCCAAAAAAGGTTTCTGGTTCTGCATACTAAACAATTCCACCAGGTCCACATGTAGGCATATTCATGAACACCTACCACAACTGTGATTGTCATTAACTGTGTAAAACTCCGGGTGGGTGTCATTTGTGGAACGTTCCAACAGGAATCTGTTCCATAAAACTTAGTAAATAACAGGGTTGCCAACAAACAACGCATACGCAGTTGTATAGTGGCAGAATAAGATACCGGGTAGGGGGTGGGCTATTTCATTAAGTTTTTCAGTCACCATGTTTGTTCTGAAAAATGTCTGTTCTCACTCTGGTAGCCTATGGACAAACATTAGGAATAAGCTACGTGGTGAGTTGATGCTTTTTCGACAGCTAGTTAGCCAGGTGAATTGATCATGATACTTTGTATATGTTGTTTGTTGGCATCCTTGTACTTTACGATGTTTTTGGAACAGATTCCTGTTGGAACGTTCCACAAATGATACCCACCCTAAAACCTCCCCTGCTGTCTACTTTGCAGTGGCCTACAGGAGAGACAGAAACATGAGGGATGTCTACGATGAACGCTTCCTACCAGACAGACCGGTGAGAGTTTCTGCCTGTGGAAAATGTTGTTTGGTTTATATATTTATAATTGTACTAATTTACTTTCCATTATAATACTTAACAGAACTTAACTGAGGAACGCTCAACTCCGTTCTCTTGTACAGAGGCGGAGGTGAGTATTGATAACTGGTCGCACGATTTGCTAGCAACAACATGGTCTCGCCGTCATTCGATACTTGTGAATATTTCTGAAAACACTTACCGTTCCTTCTGTGAGGTGCTGAAATTCTAGTTCTAGTGGCCTTGACGTACTAATCAGCTGAAATTCAATTGGCGCAAAAGTTGATCGACACAAATGAGGTGGTTGTATTAAATAAAAGCTGTTATTAAACGTATGAACTTCAGCACCTGCAGTTGTCCAGCGTTTTCAGAATGAACATTTGTTCAAGTATCAACTGATGGGGACTCAATGGCGTTGCTAGCAAGTCATGTGACTAGTTATCAATACTCAACTCCGCCTTGATATTAGAGGTCAACCATTATGATTTTTCAACGCCGATACCGATTTATTGGTGGACCCCAAAAAAAAGCCGATACAGATTAATCAGACAATTTTTTTTAAATATATATTTGTAATATTGACAATTACAACAATACTGAATGAACAATGAACCCTTTTGTTTGAGTTTAATATAATGCATCAAATCTATTTAGTCTCTAATGAAACGTTCGATTTGGTTTAAATAATGCAAAAACAAAGTGTTGGAGAAGAAAGTTAAAGTGCAAAATGTGCCATGTAAAAAAGCTAACGTTTGAGTTCCTTGCTCAGAACATGAGAACATATGAAAGCTGTTGGTTCAATATTCCCAGTTAAGAAGTTTTAGGTTGTAGTTATTATAGGAATTATGACTACTTCTCTCTATACCATTTGTATTTCATATATCTTTGACTATTGGATGTTCTTATAGACACTTTAGTATTACCAGCCTAATCTCGAGAGTTGATAGGCTTGAAGTCATAAACAGCACTGTGCTTTAAGCATTGTTAACAGCTGCTCGCAAATGCAGGAAAGTGTTTGAATGAATGCTTACGAGCCTGCTGCTGCCTACCTCCGCTCAGTCAGACTGCTCTATCAAATATCAAATCATAGACTTAATTATAATAAACACACAAAAATACGAGCCTTTGGTCATTAATATGGTCAAATCCAGAAACAGTCATTTAGAAAACAAAACGTTTATTCTTTCCGTGAAATACGGAACCATTTAGGTCCATTTGGAAGACCCACTGGTGGTGAAAATAGTTGAGTGTTCCTGAGCTCCACAGAACAACTGTGTCTTGTTTCCATCCTGAAAATTACATCAATTCTATGATTCACTGAGAATTACAATACATCATTTTTTCTAAAATAAACATTTTCATCTAGAAATAAAAATAGTAAATAGCTTACTAGAGGACATAACCCTAATCTTGTTTCTCTTTCTCTTCTTTCCCATCTAAATGTAATTAATTGTAGGCCCCATATCCCAGATCAGCTGGAGCAGGGCCTGTAGAGAGGAGGCCGGCTGGTTTCGGAAGGCCAGACGAGGAGTACAATCGAGGGTTTGAGTATGACGGGCCTCGCTTTTATCCAAATGGAGGCCCTCGAGGTTACCATGGCGAGGATCAAAGAGGCTACCATGGCGACAGCCTTCATTTTCCTAATGAGCGCAGAGGTATCCCACCTTCCCGGAGAGTAAGTGGCGCAGACAATGAATAAACCATTATTGTATACGCACAATTTAAGCCACATGCCAAGGAAGCATAATATCTGACCATCGATCTACTGTACATGCTGGGTTTACAAGCACAAAAGAATGTGCCCCATATCAAATCAAATGTATTTATAAAGCCCTTCGTACATCAGCTGATATCTCAAAGTGCTGTACAGAAACCCAGCCTAAAACCCCAAACAGCAAGCGATGCAGGTGTAGTTAGTATGATTTGAGAAACTGCAAGAAATATTTCTCTAAAGTGCTTCTACATCTTCATTGCTTGCTCTTTGGGGTTTTAGGCAGGGTTTCTTTATAAGCACTTTGTGATATCTGCTGATGTAAAAACGACTGTATAAATGCATTTGATTGAAGTACTGAATTTAGCTCATAGTACAGTCAATGCTGAAGTTGTAGGGTATATGATTATAGTACAGCTACAAATCCATTATATACACAGCCAACTGTATGAGGAGTTTATTTCAACCTCTGACGCCACTTGGTGTTCAGATAAAGAATTACATGTTGAGTAGAAGATGCTCTGTCAATCACTTTCATTGGTGCATGGACCCCAAGAAGAGTAGCTGTGGGCCCCAGGAAGAGTAGCTGTGGGCCCCAGGAAGAGTAGCTGTGGGCCCCAGGAAGAGTAGCTGTGGGCCCCAGGAAGAGTAGCTGTGGACCCCAGGAAGAGTAGCTGTGGGCCCCAGGAAGAGTAGCTGTGGACCCCAGGAAGTGTAGCTGTGGACCCCAGGAAGAGTAGCTGTGGGCCCCAGGAAGAGTAGCTGTGGGCCCCAGGAAGAGTAGCTGTGGACCCCAGGAAGAGTAGCTTTTGCAACCGCTAATGGGGATCCTAATAAAATACCAAATACAGAGGATTTGAATATAATATTTTAGAAAATACTGTCTAATCAACAGCAGCATCATTGTGTGTTTCGCAGGATAGGACACCTGTAGATAAAGTTGAAGTCAGAAGTTTACATCCACTTAGGTTGCAGGCATTAGAACTTGTTTATCAACCACTCCACACATTTCTTGCTAACAAACTATAGTTTTGGCAAGTCGGTTAGGGCATCTACTTTGAATGACACAAGTGATTTTTCCAACAATTGTTTACAGACCGATAATTCACTGTGTCACAATTCCAGTGGGTCAGAAGTTTACATACACTAAGTTGACTGTGCCTTTAAACAGCTTGGGAAATTCCAGAAAATGATGTCATGGCTTTAAAAGCTTCTGATAGGCTAATTGACATCATTTGAGTCAGTTGGAGGTGAACCTGTGGATGTATTTCAAGGCCTTCCTTCAAACTCAGTGCCTCTTTGCTTGACATCATGGGAAAATCAAAAGAAATCAGCCAAGACCTCAGAAAAAAAAATTGGAGACCTCCACAAGTCTTGTTCATCCTTGGGAGCAATTTCCAAATGCCTGAAGGTACCACGTTCATCTGTACAAACAATAGTACACAAGTATAAACACCATGGGACCACGCAGCCGTCATACCGCTCAGGAAGGAGACGCGTTCTGTCTCCTAGAGATGAACGTACTTTGGTGTGAAAAGTGCTAATCAATCCCAGAACAACAGCAAAGGACCTTGTGAAGATGCTGGAGGAACAAAAAGTATCTATAGCCACAGCAAAACACGTCCTATATCGACATAACCTGAAAGGCCGCTCAGCAAGGAAGAAGCCACTGCTCCAAAACCACCATTAAAAGAGCACATGGGGACAAAGATCATACTTTTTGGAGAAATGTCCTCTGGTCTGATGAAAGGAAATTAGAACTGTTTGGCCAGAATGACCATCGTTATGTTTGGAGGAAAAAGGGGGAAGCCGAAGAACACCATCCCAACCGTGAAGCACGGGGGTGGCAGCATCATGTTGTGGTGGTGCTTTACTGCAGGAGGGACTGGTGCACTTCACAAAAGAGATGGCATCATGAGGCAGGGAAATTATATGGATATATTGAAGCAACATCTCAAGACATCAGTCAGGAAGTTAAAGCTTGGTCGCAAATGGGTCTTCTAAATGGACAATGACCCCAAGCATACTTCCAAAGTTGTGGCAAAATGGCTTAAGTACAACAAAGTCAAGGTATTGGAGTGGCCATCACAAAGCCCTGACCTCAATCCTATAGAATATTTGTGGGCAGAACTGAAAAATTGTGTGCGAGCAAGGAGGCCTACAAACCTGACTCAGTTACACCAGCTCTGTCAGGAGGAATGGGCCACAATTCACCCAACTTATTGTGGGAAGCTTGTGGAAGGCTACCCAAAACGTTTGACCCAAGTTCAACAATTTAAATTTAATGCTACCAAATACTAATTGGGTGTATGTAAACTTCTGACCCACTGGGAATGTGATGAAAGAAATTAAATCTGAAATAAATAATTATCTATATTATTCTGACATTTTACATTCTTAAAATAAAGTGGTGATCCTAACTGACCTAAGACAGGGAATTTTTACTGGGATTAAATGTCAGGAATTGTGAAAAACTGAGTTTAAATGTATTTGGCTAAACTTCCAACTTCAACTGTATGTTCTCCAGTACTGTCTAATCAACAGCGGCATCACAGTGTTTCTCAGGATGGGACACCTGTAGATATGTTGTTCAGTACTGTCTAATCAACAGCATCACAGTGTTTCTCAGGATGGGACACCTGTAGATATGTTGTTCAGTACTGTCTAATCAACAGCATCAGTGTTTCTCAGGATGGGACACCTGTAGATATGTTGTTCAGTACTGTCTAATCAACAGCATCAGTGTTTCTCAGGATGGGACACCTGTAGATATGTTGTTCAGTACTGTCTAATCAACAGCAACATCACAGGGTTTCTCAGGATGGGACACCTGTAGATATGTTGTTCAGTACTGTCTAATCAACAGCATCAGTGTTTCTCAGGATGGGACACCTGTAGATATGTTGTTCAGTACTGTCTAATCAACAGCATCACAGGGTTTCTCAGGATGGGACACCTGTAGATACGTTGTTCAGTACTGTCTAATCAACAGCATCACAGGGTTTCTCAGGATGGGACACCTGTAGATATGTTGTTCAGTACTGTCTAATCAACAGCAACATCACAGTGTTTCTCAGGATGGGACACCTGTAGATATGTTGTTCAGTACTGTCTAATCAACAGCAACATCACAGTGTTTCTCAGGATGGGACACCTGTAGATATGTTGTTCAGTACTGTCTAATCAACATCACAGTGTTTCTCAGGATGGGACACCTGTAGATATGTTCTCCAGTACTGTCTAATCAACAGCATCACAGTGTTTCTCAGGATGGGACACCTGTAGATACGTTGTTCAGTACTGTCTAATCAACAGCATCACAGGGTTTCTCAGGATGGGACACCTGTAGATATGTTGTTCAGTACTGTCTAATCAACAGCAACATCACAGTGTTTCTCAGGATGGGACACCTGTAGATATGTTGTTCAGTACTGTCTAATCAACATCAGTGTTTCTCAGGATGGGACACCTGTAGATATGTTGTTCAGTACTGAAACAATAAAAGTAGTTGTCTGTGTTCTAGCCGGAGGAGCCGTACCCCTACCCTTCTAGACCACCTCCTAGAGAGGACCCCCATACAACACGCCAGATGGAGTTCAGGTAGGCTCAACTCTCTCACACACTCCTGGATATTTATTTTGAAACTTTCGTCAGGAGAATTGGAGTTTAATGTTCAAGCAGTCTAACCTTGTATAACCAAACTGATCACCATTCTGTTTCACTACAAGTAGCTCTCCTGAACCCCCCCCCCCAGGGAAAAATTATGCACTGTCATTATCGAAGTGACCAGAAGATGGCATTGTTGCACCACTTGTTTACCATGACAACCCGTCTTTTTGACACAGCCTCCCCAATCAGCCCTGTAGACTGAAGCCCATGTCATGTCTGTACTGATTTGCATATCTGTGTGTCTCATTCTGTGTGAAATGTTTACATAGTACCAGAGAATAATCACATACGCATCAGGTCTGGGCCACATCGGGCCCCGTCCACCTCTCTGCTCACATAGCTCTCTCCTGGGACAGGGAGAGAAACACACAAACACCTCAGGGTCGACTGCTGCCGCTCTGCTTTCACGCCACACCTGGGTTCAAATGGTACTTGAATTCATTTCAAATATTTTATCTTGGCTTGATTCAGCTTTGCCTGGCTGAATGGCTCCATAAAATAGTCCCAAAACAGAAAACCCTGCCCATCTGACACTCCAGGCAGACTAGAGCAAAAACTGAAAAGATTTCAAGTGGTATTTGAACCCAGGTCGGCACAGCGATGAGCGTACCATTCCTTGTGGCAGCCCGAGGTCGCATACTAGTCTTTAAAACCCTATCTGTCTGTCTGTCTGTCTGGTGTAACCTGACATGATAGAGGTGAAGGAAGGTACAGGGTTAACAATGGCGTCTACTGAGTCACCCTCCGGACAGCACCATCACTATGACAGGAGTCATAACAGGACATAGGTCTTGTCACAACTGTGTTGTAAGGTGATGGCCAGAGTGTGACAGAGCAGGGTTCTGTGACTGTCCCGGGGTCAGGAGAGGTACGTGCAGCAGCAGGACCCGTCTGTTATTTTAAGGGCCAGGTGTTCAAGGTTCTTTCTTCTCACCTTCTTCAGTTCCTCAGGTGAAATAATAGAGAAAGTAATTACTGCCATAAATCAAGTTAATGTTGAGAGGTTATGATAGTCACACACGCCCCGAGGCCCCCTGTAATCCGGTTAGTTAGGTCTGGCCGTTGTTGTTTGTCTTGGCGTATTTACCTGTCGTGATGGTGGAACGGTAAGGATGCATGAAGAGACTGAGAGATTACTTGGTCTGATTCAACCTGAAGTTGACTGATGTTCAAACTGTATTTCTCATACAGTTGTACTCTTGACCTGAACTCTAATCACCAGGACTAAAGTCATTAGATTGAGTTCTCCTTTTAGTGATCACTGATAATGTACATTTTAGGTAGTCATTTTGAGGTCCGTTCAGACACATGATTTAAAGACTGCAATATATATATATAATACAGTAACCACAGGTTTGGGTGTGAGGGCAACCACCTTACTTAATCAACACAGCAGCAATATATATATATATAGAATACAGTAACCACAGGTTTGGGTGTGAGAGCAACCACCTTACTTAATCAACACAGCAGCAATATATATATATATAGAATACAGTAACCACAGGTTTGGGTGTGAGAGCAACCACCTTACTTAATCAACACAGCAGCAATATAAATATATATATATATAATACAGTAACCACAGGTTTGGGTGTGAGAGCAACCACCTTACTTAATCAACACAGCAGCAATATAAATATATATAATACAGTAACCACAGGTTTGGGTGTGAGAGCAACCACCTTACTTAATCAACACAGCAACAATATATATATAGAATACAGTAACCACAGGTTTGGGTGTGAGAGCAACCACCTTACTTAATCAACACAGCAACAATATATATATATAATACAGTAACCACAGGTTTGGGTGTGAGAGCAACCACCTTACTTAATCAACACAGCAGCAATATATATATATAGAATACAGTAACCACAGGTTTGGGTGTGAGAGCAACCACCTTACTTAATCAACACAGCAACAATATATATAAATATATATATAGAATACAGTAACCACAGGTTTGGGTGTGAGAGCAACCACCTTACTTAATCAACACAGCAGCAATATATATATATATATATATATATATAAATATATAATACAGTAACCACAGGTTTGGGTGTGAGAGCAACCGCCTTACTTAATCAACACAGCAGCAATATAAATATATATATAATACAGTAACCACAGGTTTGGGTGTGAGAGCAACCACCTTACTTAATCAACACAGCAGCAATATATATATATATATATATATATATATATAGAATACAGTAACCACAGGTTTGGGTGTGAGAGCAACCGCCTTACTTAATCAACACAGCAGCAATATATATATATATATATATATATATATATATATAATACAGTAACCACAGGTTTGGGTGTGAGAGCAACCACCTTACTTAATCAACACAGCAGCAATATAAATATATATAATACAGTAACCACAGGTTTGGGTGTGAGAGCAACCACCTTACTTAATCAACACAGCAACAATATATATAAATATATATATATAATACAGTAACCACAGGTTTGGGTGTGAGAGCAACCACCTTACTTAATCAACACAGCAGCAATATAAATATATATAATACAGTAACCACAGGTTTGGGTGTGAGAGCAACCACCTTACTTAATCAACACAGCAGCAATATAACAAAATATGTTCTGATTGAACAACCGTCTCTAATTCAACACCTAGACTTTTCATTTCACCCCGTGGGTCAGTTAGAGCCCAGTGTTAAACAGCCAGGGGTCACAGTTCCAGCTCAGAAGAGGGAGGGGAAAGTAGCAGGCTAATATTTAGGGGTAATATCGGCAGTAAAGACGTGGCCATTTCCTTTGAGCACAGATGGGGTCAGACGAGGTCAGGTACCCTTCAAACAACACCCTGGCTGCGTTCCAAACGGTACCCATTCCCCTGTGTAGTGCACCCCTTTTAACCAGAGCCCACAGTGCAGTATGTAGGGGATAGGGGGCCATTTGGGATGCATCCCTTGGGTCATTAAAGTTTTGTGAGGTTGGTCACTCCAAGCTGCTGGTTGGTTGGTTGGAGGACGGGGGGAGATGAGGTTCACGCTGGGGTCGCTGAGACCAGGTGCCTTTCATTTGTTTATACCCCCTCCTGCCCCTTGGCCTGCCTGGCTGCCTGGCTGGGTCATTCTACTGCCTGTCGTATAGGAGGCACATCATCAGCGAGGGCAACAAACCAGAGAGGATCAACAATCCCAACAGGAGAGGAGAGAGAGGGCTGGAGGGTAAACTAATGTTCCTGGTTTTACTGCTGCTAACACAGATGTGTGTTTAGGAAGATAAAACTACTAGGGCTTAGCCTTTGCACAGAGAGCAACGGTAGAGTTTTAACAGAGTCATTAAAACCTCTTAGAAATACCATTTAGCCTGAAGATATTTAGATAAATATGTAGTTGGTTAGGTTTCTGTCCCAATTAATTTTGGAAGAAGCATTGATTCATGATGTGATGTTCTTGTGGACTTTCAGTCCTGATCTGTAGCAGAACTTTTCCCTCATTTTATAATGTCAGACATGAGAGGAAATGTGCAGATTATTCATGTTTGGTGCTCAGATTGTGACCAGGGTGGTGTCCTGTTGCTGTGGTGGTATGTCCTCTCTACGGTACCTCATCTGTACACCATCTACCTCGGCCCGGTGCTCCCCTGTCTAGGAGCCTGTCTCACCGGTCTCCGACCTTCACCCCTGCGACCACGGGGTCACCCCTCTCCCTCCTGTCCGTGTCTGTCCTGGCAGCACGACAGGCTCCAGTGCTGATCCACCGTGGCCAGGGGAGGAGTTATCTAAATAAACCCTTCAACATCTTGACAGGAGTGTCTTGTGTCCAGGAACGGCCCTTCTTAACCCAGATGTAGCAGAAGGTGGAGATCAACAGAGGAGGTTAATGGTTTCTCTGAGTGGAGTCGGACTCCTGGATACTTAGTGCTCAGTGACCGCCGTCAAATGACAGTTGGAGCAGTCTTGTTGAGCAGTCTTGTTGAGATGTCTTGTTGAGCAGTCTTGTTGAGCTGTTTTGCTGAGCAGTCCCTCTAAAGTCAGGCCTAATCGCTCTGACACAGTTCAGGCGGAAAGCTTTGAGGAACAGCAGATGTAGGCTAGTGACCAAGACTCCAAGACATTCCCCTCCTACCTTTTTATATACCAGTATGCAAAGTGATGGTGACCTTTGGTTAGATATAGTCCACTGCTTCCACTGATTTACTGTTTTTTAACCTCTTAGTTTACCTTAGTCCTTTAAAGGCCAAGTACCTCCAGTATTAAAGCTGATGTGTACAGTCTGCTGATGAGATGTGGTCCTTGATGTGTGATTGTCTTTCCACCCAGAAGCAGTGGCCGTGCAGCACCCCCTCCCCCCAGCGTCAGGGCTCAGGGGATGTACCCTGCACCCCGCTCCCTGTCTGCTGTGGTCCCAGAGGGGGGTGATGACACCCTGATGCAGGCCATCCTAAACCTGGACAGAGGGTATGTATCTGTCTGGTACTACTATCCATTACTAACTAGACAGAGGGTATGTATCTGTCTGGTACTACTATCCATTACTAACTAGACAGAGGGTATGTATCTGTCTGGTACTACAATCCATTACTAACTAGACAGAGGGTATGTATCTGTCTGGTACTACTACTATCCATTACTAACTAGACAGAGGGCATGTATCTGTCTGGTACTACTATCCATTACTAACTAGACAGAGGGTATGTATCTGTCTGGTACTACTACTATCCATTACTAACTAGACAGAGGGTATGTTTATCTGTCTGGTACTACTATCCATTACTAACTAGACAGAGGGTATGTATCTGTCTGGTACTACTACTACTATCCATTACTAACTAGACAGAGGGTATGTATCTGTCTGGTACTACTATCCATTACTAACTAGACAGAGGGTATGTATCTGTCTGGTACTACTATCCATTACTAACTAGACAGAGGGTATGTGTCTGTCTGGTACTACTACTATCCATTACTAACTAGACAGAGGGTATGTATCTGTCTGGTACTACTATCAATTACTAACTAGACAGAGGATATGTATCTGTCTGGTACTACTATCCGTTACTAACTAGACAGAGGGTATGTATCTGTCTGGTACTACTACTATCCATTACTAACTAGACAGAGGGTATGTATCTGTCTGGTACTACTATCCATTACTAACTAGACAGAGGGTATGTATCTGTCTGGTACTACTATCCATTACTAACTAGTCAGAGGGTATGTATCTGTCTGGTACTACTACTATCCATTACTAACTAGACAGAGGGTATGTATCTGTCTGGTACTACTATCCATTACTAACTAGTCAGAGGGTATGTATCTGTCTGGTACTACTACTATCCATTACTAACTAGTCAGAGGGTATGTATCTGTCTGGTACTACTATCCATTACTAACTAGACAGAGGGTATGTATCTGTCTGGTACTACTACTATCCATTACTAACTAGACAGAGGGTATGTATATCTGTCTGGTACTACTATCCATTACTAACTAGACAGAGGGTATGTATCTGTCTGGTACTACTACTACTATCCATTACTAACTAGACAGAGGGTATGTATCTGTCTGGTACTACTATCCATTACTAACTAGACAGAGGGTATGTATCTGTCTGGTACTACTATCCATTACTAACTAGACAGAGGGTATGTGTCTGTCTGGTACTACTATCAATTACTAACTAGACAGAGGATATGTATCTGTCTGGTACTACTACTATCCATTACTAACTAGACAGAGGGTATGTATCTGTCTGGTACTACTATCAATTACTAACTAGACAGAGGATATGTATCTGTCTGGTACTACTATCCGTTACTAACTAGACAGAGGGTATGTATCTGTCTGGTACTACTACTACTATCCATTACTAACTAGTCAGAGGGTATGTATCTGTCTGGTACTACTACTATCCATTACTAACTAGACAGAGGGTATGTATCTGTCTGGTACTACTATCCATTACTAACTAGACAGAGGGTATGTATCTGTCTGGTACTACTATCCATTACTAACTAGACAGAGGGTATGTGTCTGTCTGGTACTACTATCCATTACTAACTAGACAGAGGGTATGTATCTGTCTGGTACTACTATCCATTACTAACTAGACAGAGGGTATGTATCTGTCTGGTACTACTATCCATTACTAACTAGTCAGAGGGTATGTATCTGTCTGGTACTACTACTATCCATTACTAACTAGACAGAGGGTATGTATCTGTCTGGTACTACTATCCATTACTAACTAGTCAGAGGGTATGTATCTGTCTGGTACTACTACTATCCATTACTAACTATTCAGAGGGTATGTATCTGTCTGGTACTACTATCCATTACTAACTAGACAGAGGGTATGTATCTGTCTGGTACTACCACTATCCATTACTAACTAGACAGAGGGCATGTATCTGTCTGGTACTACTATCCATTACTAACTAGACAGAGGGTATGTATCTGTCTGGTACTACTATCCATTACTAACTAGACAGAGGGTATGTATCTGTCTGGTACTACTATCCATTACTAACTAGACAGAGGATATGTATCTGTCTGGTACTACTATCCATTACTAACTAGACAGAGGGTATGTATCTGTCTGGTACTACTATCCATTACTAACTAGTCAGATGTTATGTATCTGTCTGGTACTACTATCCATTACTAACTAGTCAGAGGGTATGTATCTGTCTGGTACTACTATCCATTACTAACTAGACAGAGGGTATGTATCTGTCTGGTACTACTATCCATTACTAACTAGACAGAGGGTATGTATCTGTCTGGTACTACTATCCATTACTAACTAGACAGAGGGTATGTATCTGTCTGGTACTACTATCCATTACTAACTAGATAGAGGGTATGTATCTGTCTGGTACTACTATCCATTACTAACTAGACAGAGGGCATGTATCTGTCTGGTACTACTATCCATTACTAACTAGACAGAGGGTATGTATCTGTCTGGTACTACTATCCATTACTAACTAGACAGAGGGTATGTATCTGTCTGGTACTACTATCCATTACTAACTAGACAGAGGGTATGTATCTGTCTGGTACTACTATCCATTACTAACTAGACAGAGGGTATGTATCTGTCTGGTACTACTATCCATTACTAACTAGACAGAGGGTATGTATCTGTCTGGTACTACTATCCATTACTAACTAGACAGAGGGCATGTATCTGTCTGGTACTACTATCCATTACTAACTAGACAGAGGGTATGTATCTGTCTGGTACTACTATCCATTACTAACTAGACAGAGGGTATGTATCTGTCTGGTACTACTATCCATTACTAACTAGACAGAGGGTATGTATCTGTCTGGTACTACTATCCATTACTAACTAGACAGAGGGTATGTATCTGTCTGGTACTACTACTATCCATTACTAACTAGTCAGAGGGTATGTATCTGTCTGGTACTACTATCCATTACTAACTAGACAGAGGGTATGTATCTGTCTGGTACTACTATCCATTACTAACTAGACAGAGGGTATATATCTGTCTGGTACTACTATCCATTACTAACTAGACAGAGGGTATGTATCTGTCTGGTACTACCACTATCCATTACTAACTAGACAGAGGGTATGTATCTGTCTGGTACTACTATCCATTACTAACTAGTCAGATGGTATGTATCTGTCTGGTACTACTATCCATTACTAACTAGACAGAGGGTATGTATCTGTCTGGTACTACTATCCATTACTAACTAGACAGAGGGTATGTATCTGTCTGGTACTACTATCCATTACTAACTAGACAGAGGGTATGTATCTGTCTGGTACTACTATCCATTACTAACTAGTCAGAGGGTATGTATATGTCTGGTACTACTACTATCCATTACTAACTAGTCAGAGGGTATGTATCTGTCTGGTACTACTATCCATTACTAACTAGACAGAGGGTATGTATCTGTCTGGTACTACTACTATCCATTACTAACTAGTCAGAGGGTATGTATCTGTCTGGTACTACTATCCATTACTAACTAGTCAGAGGGTATGTATATGTCTGGTACTACTACCACTATCCATTACTAACTTATTCAGTTGGATATATAGTGTTAGTTTTAATGTCACATACACAAGTACAGTGAATGCCTTTCTTGTGGCTCTAACCCCAACAATGCAGTCATCAATATCAATGTATTACTAGAAACATGAGGTAGGACAAAAACACACAAGAAATACGTAAGTAAGCACCCTATATACAGGGTCGGTTCCAGTAGCATATTTACAATGTGCAGGGATACTGGAGTAATGGAGGTAGATATGTATAGTGGTACGGAGACAGGGATACTGGAGTGATGGAGGTAGATATGTATAGTGGTAAGGTTACTATATACAGGGTCAGTTCCAGTAGCATATTTACAATGAGCAGGGATACTGGAGTGATGGAGGTAGATATGTGTAGGAGTGTGTCCGTGTGTAGGGCCCTGTGAGTGTGTCCGTGTGTAGGGCCCTGTGAGTGTGTCTGTGTGTAGGGCCCTGTGAGTGTGTCGGTAGGGCCCTGGGAGTGTGTCTGTGTGTAGGGCCCTGGGAGTGTGTCTGTGTGTAGGGCCCTGGGAGTGTGTCTGTGTGTAGGGCCCTGGGAGTGTGTCTGTGTGTAGGGCCCTGGGAGTGTGTCTGTGTGTAGGGCCCTGGGAGTGTGTGTGTGTAGGGCCCTGGGAGTGTGTCTGTGTGTAGGGCCCTGGGAGTGTGTCTGTGTGTAGGGCCCTGGGAGTGTGTCGGTGTGGCAGTGTGTAGGGCCCTGGGTGTGTGTAGGGCCCTGGGTGTGTGTAGGGCACACTGTGTATAGAGACAAAAATAAGAATAAAATACAAGGGGCAACTCAGTCTGTGTAGACATTTAGTTAGCTATGTATCAGTCATGGCATGGGGATAGAAGCTGTTCTGGAGCCTGTTGGTGTCAGACTTGATACATCGGTTCCACTAAGACTAGATATGTGAAGATGCTGATCTGATCTCTGTGTATCTTCTGTCTTGTCTTCTGTTATTTGACCCTTTACCATCTTTAGTTGAATGTACCGATTATATGTCACTCTAAGAGCATCTACAGGTGACTAAAATCCCCCTTGTCTCTCACACCCACAGAAGGAAAGGCCCCTTGCCTCCCCTGAGAGCAGACGTCCCCCCCTCCCCCCACAGCCGGTCCGGCTCCACTGTCAGTAGCAAGAGCTACTCTCCTGACAGAGCCAAGGGTCTCCCCCACCCCGCCCAGCAGAAAAGTAAGTACCTCCCCCACCACTCACTCCCCACCAATCATGTTCCTCTTGGGTTGCATTTAGTTCAGCAGCTTATGAAGAGCTGGGATTCCAGCTGAACTTGTCCAATAGACAGATGATAGCCCTGTGAATTGACATTTTGACCCCACTACATTATTGGAACCAGGGGGGAATCCTCAGCCTCTGTAGTTTCATCTTGTCGTCCCCATCTGATGATGTCATGGCGTGCTTTTAGGTGTGGACTATCCTGAAGCGCTCTCTGGTACCCCTGTGGCTGAGCAGCCCTGGGGTGGGTGTCTGTTCCCCAAACATGCCCGTGGACAAGTACCCATGGGTCAGTGGTGCCCTGTGCTGTGTTACAGGCCCAGCTTTAGGAGTCCACTACTCCATAGTAGCATGCAGTGTGGAGCATGGACGACTAACTCTCTATCCATACGGTGCTACCTGATTCACAATCTAGGGTCCAACTGGCCCGGTTCGGTTTCACATCCACATTAGTCTCTGGAACCGAGCTGGAAAGGACATTCTGGAGCCAGCAGCGTCCAGTTTGGGTCGCCCCTATAGTGTGAATCAGTCATAGGTGTGATTGTCTCTTCCGCTGAAAGAAAGCTCAGCATGTTGATTCTGCTCCTCCTCATCCGTGTATTGGTTCTAACAGCCATAATGATGGTCTATAGTAGCTCATTAGTCGACAGGAGCCGTTCCCAGCCGGCTGGCGGCCTGTGTGATTATAGTCTCAGTGACGTCCATGTTCTCTTCTCCATGGTCTCAGGGTGTGAGGAGTTTTGTCAGAGCGGGATGTCTGGTAAGTACAGGGAACAGAGGAAACTAGGATGGCTTCTAGAGACTATAGTGTGTGTTTTAGTCTAGAGAATGAACCGTTTCTGTAGCTAATATCATGAACAGAAATGTGTCTGCCGACTCAATGCTGGATTACTGTTGTTTCATCATAAGACTTCTGTCCTGTGTTTTTAATGACACACTATCGATCTAACCAAGGACGAAGTATGGAGAAATGGCTCTTTAGCTCCGTGGTCAAACACCAGCTCCCAAAAGGTTGAACCTCAACGTTGAATTGAGATATAGAATGAGGTTTAACAGTGAACCAACGTTCCCACCCTACGTCCAGCTCCGCCCATAAAAAAGAGATCTAGGTTTGACGTTTTTTGTGAAGGTCTTTGTCCTGCTGGGTCTTTTTCAGCTGAGGTAACCTGAGGGAGAGGTTTCTGTGAAGGTCTTTATACTGCTGGGTCTGTTTCAGCTGAGGTAACCTGAGAGAGTGGTTTCTGTGAAGGTCTTTATACTGCTGGGTCTGTTTCAGCTGAGGTAACCTGAGAGAGAGTTTTCCGTGAGGGTCTTTATACTGCTGGGTCTGTTTCAGCTGAGGTAACCTGAGAGAGAGTTTTCTGTGAAGGTCTTTATACTGCTGGGTCTGTTTCGGCTGAGGTAACCTGAGAGAGAGGTTTCTGTGAAGGTCTTTATACTGCTGGGTCTGTTTCAGCTGAGGTAACCTGAGGGAGAGGTTTCTGTGAAGGTCTTTATACTGCTGGGTCTGTTTCAGCTGAGGTAACCTGAGGGAGAGGTTTCTGTGAAGGTCTTTATACTGCTGGGTCTGTTTCAGCTGAGGTAACCTGAGGGAGAGGTTTCTGTGAAGGTCTTTATACTGCTGGGTCTGTTTCAGCTGAGGTAACCTGAGAGAGTTTTCCGTGAGGGTCTTTATACTGCTGGGTCTGTTTCAGCTGAGGTAACCTGAGGGAGAGGTTTCTGTGAAGGTCTTTATACTGCTGGGTCTGTTTCTGCTGAGGTAACCTGCGGGAGAGGTTTCTGTGAGGGTCTTTATACTGCTGGGTCTGTTTCAGCTGAGGTAACCTGCGGGAGAGGTTTCTGTGAGGGTCTTTATACTGCTGGGTCTGTTTCAGCTGAGGTAACCTGAGAGAGAGTTTTCCGTGAAGGTCTTTATACTGCTGGGTCTGTTTCGGCTGAGGTAACCTGAGAGAGAGCGTGGCTAATTGGTCGGCTGGCCTGCCGTCTTCACGCTCTCTCTGCCACTTTGTTATGGATCATAAAAACGCTGTCAGCTTGTGTGTGTAGAGACATGGAGGAAGGAGTAGGGTGTCGACTCTCTCTAATGGATATAACTGCTGTGTGGGTCGACATGTTAGTGTGGGAGATGGATGTTACTGGCCACCATGTTGGCTCTGTCAACCCTTTTCCAGGGGCAAGACCAAGCTAATATCCTCCACCCACAGGTTCTCTCTCTCTGGTCTTTCTGAATCCCACTTTCACATTCAGTTATGGAGTGTTTTTGATAACATGGAAATGAATTCTGTTCAACCCACAAAGTCGGCCAAGGGATTTGACACAGTCCCACATCTCTCCACTAGAGATGTCATTCAGAACGTATCGTCCATCAGAGTTGAGTTCATCAGTCTATCTGAATAATGGTATGTGGTGCAGGCAGAAGGGGCCCTCTTAATTAAATATGGAACCAGCACCTCATTTGAATTTCTCCTGGGAGTGTCTGAGCATGGTGTTTGAAGAACACAGACATGGACCTAATGGGTAATTGACCATGGCGCCCGCGGTGGTGCCCACTGGGCATCGATGCTGCTTGGGCATCAAGCCTCTGGCAACACAGGTCAGAGAGAGCGAGAGACAGAAAGAGGAGAGTGCCAACTGACGAATGAGGGCATGCAATTCAGTCTGACTAGCCTGCAGGGTGTCTCCTAATGCAGGCTTATTATGCAACCATCCACAGGATCTGATCAGTGCAGAGGGGATAGGAGGGGACAAGCCTGGCTGGAGAGGACTACAGAGGTTTAAACACATCCCAAATAATAACAGGAGCTGGACAAAGATCCAATGCAATGGTGGATGGAGACAGTCTCGCGGTGTGTCGGATGGAGACTGTCTGGCGGTGTGTCGGATGGAGACTGTCTGGGGGTGTGTCGGATGGAGACAGTCTGGGGGTGTGTCGGATGGAGACAGTCTGGCGGTGTGTCGGATGGAGACTGTCTGGCGGTGTGTCGGATGGAGACTGTCTGGCGGTGTGTCGGATGGAGACTGTCTGGCGGTGTGTCGGATGGAGACTGTCTGGGGGTGTGTCGGATGGAGACTGTCTGGCGGTGTGTCGGATGGAGACTGTCTGGCGGTGTGTCGGATGGAGACTGTCTGGCGGTGTGTCGGATGGAGACTGTCTGGGGGT
Organism: Oncorhynchus mykiss; assembly: GCF_013265735.2. Lineage (NCBI taxonomy): Eukaryota > Metazoa > Chordata > Actinopteri > Salmoniformes > Salmonidae > Oncorhynchus > Oncorhynchus mykiss. The sequence goes on from NC_048585.1 coordinate 11,910,507, forward strand.
GTGTCGGATGGAGACAGTCTGGCGGTGTGTCGGATGGAGACAGTCTGGCGGTGTGTCGGATGGAGACTGTCTGGCGCTGTGTCGGATGGAGACTGTCTGGCGCTGTGTCGGATGGAGACTGTCTGGCGCTGTGTCGGATGGAGACTGTCTGGCGCTGTGTCGGATGGAGACTGTCTGGCGCTGTGTCGGATGGAGACTGTCTGGAGCTGTGTCGGATGGAGACTGTCTGGCGCTGTGTCGGATGGAGACTGTCTGGCGCTGTGTCGGATGGAGACTGTCTGGCGCTGTGTCGGATGGAGACTGTCTGGCGCTGTGTCGGATGGAGACTGTCTGGCGCTGTGTCGGATGGAGACTGTCTGGCGCTGTGTCGGATGGAGACTGTCTGGCGCTGTGTCGGATGGAGACTGTCTGGCGCTGTAGACCAGGTGTGGTCTACACCGCCAAATCCCCTTGCTCCCCCCTCCACAGGAACCTACCTGGCGGTGTGGTGTATCCCCCTGCTCCCCCCCCCTCCCCTCCACAGGAACCTACCTGGCGGTGTGGTGTATCCCCCTGCTCCCCCCCCCTCCCCTCCACAGGAACCTACCTGGCGGTGTGGTGTATCCCCCTGCTCCCCCCCCCCCCCCCCTCCACAGGAACCTACCTGGCGGTGTGGTGTATCCCCCTGCTCCCCCCCCCTCCCCTCCACAGGAACCTACCTGGCGGTGTGGTGTATCCCCCTGCTCCCCCCCCCTCCCCTCCACAGGAACCTACCTGGCGGTGTGGTGTATCCCCCTGCTCCCCCCCCCTCCCCTCCACAGGAACCTACCTGGCGGTGTGGTGTATCCCCCTGCTCCCCCCCCCTCCCCTCCACAGGAACCTACCTGGCGGTGTGGTGTATCCCCCTGCTCCCCCCCCCCCCCCCTCCACAGGAACCTACCTGGCGGTGTGGTGTATCCCCCTGCTCCCCCCCCCTCCCCTCCACAGGAACCTACCTGGCGGTGTGGTGTATCCCCCTGCTCCCCCCCCCTCCCCTCCACAGGAACCTACCTGGCGGTGTGGTGTATCCCCCTGCTCCCCCCCCCTCCCCTCCACAGGAACCTACCTGGCGGTGTGGTGTATCCCCCTGCTCCCCCCCCCCCTCCACAGGAACCTACCTGGCGGTGTCAGAACATGTCAGACACCTTTGTTACCCCCAATAAGATCACACTATACACTGAGCTGTCTTTTTCATTGTACTGGCTCGAGGTGTTGTTCTGAATGAATCCCTCCTCCTCCATCCCTCAGACTCTGTGTTCTTTCTCTCTCCCTCTCCAGACAAAGACAGGCCCCCTGGTCATTCTCAGGACGGGTCACCACAGAGCATAGCGTCCACTAAGGTGAGTCCTGCTGACGAAGTGTTTTACACATTAAAAACAGGGGGAGGGGGCTGGACAAAAAGGAAGAGTCACCACTATAGTTAGCTGTTCATGCTTCAATTCATGTCAGTGTGTGATTTATTTAAGCAATAAGGCCCAAGGGGGTGTGGTATATGGCCAATATACCGCGGCTAAGGGCTGTTCTTAAGCACGACGCAACGCGGAGGTGCCTTATTGCTATTTAAAAACTGGGAGGAGAGAGAGAGACTGGCTGGCTGGCTGGCTGGCTGGCTGGCTGGCTGGCTGGCTGGCTGGCTGGCTGGCTGGCTGTTTCCTCTGCCTTTCTCTCGACGACTGAAGTGATACTGACTGAGTGGAACTAGACTCCCATGGGGATATGGGATAGTGAATGTGTGATGCTCCACCGTACTGAAAACACAGAGCTGCCTGATGCTCCACCGTACTGAATACACAGAGCTGCCTGATGTTCCACCGTACTGAATACACACAGCTGCCTGATGCTCCACCGTACTGAATACGCACAGCTGCCTGATGCTCCACCATACTGAATACACACAGCTGCCTGATGCTCCACCGTACTGAATACACACAGCTGCCTGATGCTCCACCATACTGAATACACAGAGCTGCCTGATGCTCCACCGTACTGAATACACAGAGCTGCCTGATGCTCCACCGTACTGAATACACAGAGCTGCCTGATGCTCCACCGTACTGAATACACACAGAGCTGCCTGATGCTCCACCGTACTGAATACACAGAGCTGCCTGATGCTCCACCGTACTGAATACACAGAGCTGCCTGATGCTCCACCGTACTGAATACACACAGAGCTGCCTGATGCTCCACCATACTGAATACACACAGCTGCCTGATGCTCCACCGTACTGAATACACACAGCTGCCTGATGCTCCACCGTACTGAATACACAGCTGCCTGATGTTCCACCGTACTGAATACACAGAGCTGCCTGATGCTCCACCGTACTGAATACACACAGCTGCCTGATGCTCCACCGTACTGAATACACAGAGCTGCCTGATGCTCCACCGTACTGAATACACAGAGCTGCCTGATGCTCCACCGTACTGAATACACACAGAGCTGCCTGATGCTCCACCGTACTGAATACACACAGAGCTGCCTGATGCTCCACCGTACTGAATACACAGAGCTGCCTGATGCTCCACCGTACTGAATACACACAGCTGCCTGATGCTCCACCGTACTGAATACACACAGCTGCCTGATGCTCCACCGTACTGAATACACACAGCTGCCTGATGCTCCACCGTACTGAATACACACAGCTGCCTGATGCTCCACCGTACTGAATACACACAGCTGCCTGATGCTCCACCGTACTGAATACACACAGCTGCCTGATGCTCCACGTTACTGAATACACAGAGCTGCCTGATGCTCCACGTTACTGAATACACAGAGCTGCCTGATGCTCCACCGTACTGAATACACAGAGCTGCCTGGCACGCTATTGACGCTACATTATCTCTGTTTCATCATATCTCTAACAAACAAACCTCTTGACAAATTATTCTGGAACATCTTAGAAGTGTTAAAGTGCTGTGAATCATCTGATGCCAGTTGTGTTGGTAAATATTTTCTGGATACTCTGGGTAGAATCATCCTTTTGATTTGGGCTGACATTTAGACAACCGTTTGAACCTAGCCAGACACTTTCTGAAACTTTATCCTCCGAGAGATCGGAAGGCGCACCGGTACCTCCCTTGGAGATCGTGTGTGTGTGTGTGTGTGTGTGTGTGTGTGTGTGTGTGTGTGTGTGTGTGTGTGTGTGTGTGTGCACCAATAAACCCTCTGTGATGAAAGTATATTTTTTTAGTGAGAGCCCCGCCGCGACCTCCTCCACCCCTCCAACCCTCTGTTTGATCTGGTCACGACAGGCAGGCGGGCGGTGTGTTCCCCTCCTCCACTCTCTCCCTGGTTTAGAACCCAGAACCTTAGCCAAGATCAAAGAGCTCTGCCATTAGTAAACTCATTTTATTGGGAGAGCGTGTAGGTTCAACAAACACTCTTGCTTTTGGGAGTTATCCTTAGGAGAACACAGACGCACACAGGCACCATGTCTCCCTGGGTAACTGCTCAGGCTTACACAGATCTGGGATGTTTAGGGTGTGTTCATGATGTGTTCTTAAAAGGCTAGACATTGAAGTGGGACTGGGAGAGAAAGAGAGCCTGACTGTGCTTACACAGGCAGACCAATTCTGATATTTTTCCCACTAATTGGTGTTTTGGCCAATCACATCAGATATTTTTTAGAGCCCCACTCTCTCTCTCTTCCTGGTTGCCCCCTCCCCCTCCCCTACACGCTTGGCTCTGTGATTGCCCCCCCCCCCTCCCCCTACACGCTTGGCTCGGTGATTGCCCCCCCCCCCCCCTCCCTACACGCTTGGCTCTGTGATGCCCCCCCCTCCCTACACGCTTGGCTCTGTGATGCCCCCCCCTCCACCTACACGCTTGGCTCTGTGATGCCTCCCCCTACACGCTTGGCTCTGTGATGCCCCTCCCCCTACACGCTTGGCTCTGTGATGCCCCCCCCCTCCCTACACGCTTGGCTCTGTGATGCCCCCCCCCTCCCCCTACACGCTTGGCTCTGTGATGCCCCCCCTCCCCCTACACGCTTGGCTCTGTGATGCCCCCCCCTACACGCTTGCCTCTGTGATGCCCCCCCCCTCCCCCTACACGCTTGGCTCTGATGCCCCCCCCCCTACACGCTTGGCTCTGTGATGCCCCCTCCCTCCCCCTACACGCTTGCCTCTGTGATGTCCCCCCCTCCCCCTACACGCTTGGCTCTGTGATGCTCCCCCTACACGCTTGCCTCTGTGATGCCCGTTTTCATATATTTGTCTTGTTTTTGAATGACTTAGGGTCACTAATGCGACTTGACTCTAACTTGCTTCCTCTCTCCAGAATGTTTAATCAAGCATAGCCAGCTCTCTGCATCCCCAGTCCCCTAGCTAGCCCCTTAAAGGACAATACGAAATGAGGACTGAGCGATGCAGAGGGAGAGGGGTAGAAAGAGCGAGAGACGGAGAGGGGTAGAAAGAGAGATGGAGAGAACCAGAGGGAGAGGGGTAGAGAGACAGAGAGGGGTAGAGGGACTGAGAGAGGGGTAGAGGGACTGAGAGAGGGGTAGAGAGACTGAGAGAGGGGTAGAGAGACTGAGAGAGGGGTAGAGAGACTGAGAGAGGGGTAGAGAGACTGAGAGAGGGGTAGAGAGACTGAGAGAGGGGTAGAGAGACTGAGAGAGGGGTAGAGAGACTGAGAGAGGGGTAGAGAGACTGAGAGAGGGGTAGAGAGACTGAGAGAGGGGTAGAGAGACTGAGAGAGGGGTAGAGAGACTGAGAGAGGGGTAGAGAGACTGAGAGAGGGGTAGAGAGACTGAGAGAGGGGTAGAGAGACTGAGAGAGGGGTAGAGAGACTGAGAGAGGGGTAGAGAGACTGAGAGAGGGGTAGAGAGACTGAGAGAGGGGTAGAGAGACTGAGAGAGGGGTAGAGAGACTGAGAGAGGGGTAGAGAGACTGAGAGAGGGGTAGAGAGACTGAGAGGTAGAGCGACTGAGAGAGGGGTAGAGAGACTGAGAGAGGGGTAGAGAGACTGAGAGAGGGGTAGAGAGACTGAGAGAGGGGTAGAGAGACTGAGAGAGGGGTAGAGAGACTGAGAGAGGGGTAGAGAGACTGAGAGAGGGGTAGAGAGACTGAGAGAGGGGTAGAGAGACTGAGAGAGGGGTAGAGAGACTGAGAGAGGGGTAGAGAGACTGAGAGAGGGGTAGAGAGACTGAGAGAGGGGTAGAGAGACTGAGAGGGGTAGAGCGACTGAGAGAGGGGTAGAGCGACTGAGAGAGGGGTAGAGCGACTGAGAGAGGGGTAGAGAGGGGTAGAGAGACTGAGAGAGGGGTAGAGAGAGACTGAGAGAGGGGTAGTGAGAGACAGAGAGGGGTAGAAAGAGAGATGGAGAGAACCAGAGGGAGCGGGGTAGAGCGAGCGAGGCGAAGAGGGGTAGGGAGAGGGGTAGAGAGAGAGATCCAGCAGTATAGAAGCAATGATCTAAGTTGGCCTCATTTTCTCCTCGTTTCTCCCTGTCTTAGTCTCTGACACATGGGGGGCCAGCGCTGGGGGGCCAGACTGTTATACCCAGTGGGGGGAGGGATAATGCTGTTGGCTGGCTGATCTCTCTCTATTAAAGAGGGTTAATTGGAGCTCTGCTGTGTGATTTGATCACCGTACTTAATGCAATGTTAACATCTCATTTTGTTTTGGGGTTTATTTGAACTTTTCCCATGATGCACATATGCAGAGTCTAGCTGAGCCCTAAAAGTAGGGAACGCTCCACTTCGATGCTGACCAGAGCACTGTGTGTGTTTGGACTCTCTGGACATGACCACACTGTTTGAGGGGATCACCCATATCGATTCACTGGTATTGATAGCAGAGTGGACAATGTAGAAGGACTTTATGCTTACAAAAGTTACGTTTTTTGTCTTAAATTGATCACTTAAAATAGACACTTGAATAAAATGAAATAAATTAAAATAAAAGCTTGGGATGAATCGGTTTTCAGAAATCCTTCTTCCAGCCAGCGGAGCGACCCAGGACACCATCTCTCTCTGTCTCTCTCCCCAGGAGGAGGCTCATGTCCTAGAGTGGGACCGTGAGGAGGGCTTGCCCCCCATCGATGAGACCCCCAAGACCCAGGATGACTTCCAGGAGCGCCGAGCGCAGGCCATCGGAGCCAAGGCCCGGGAAATAGAGCAGGTACCCAACACAGCCATGTCTGTGGCGTGGTGAGCCCACATACACACTTCAGCCCAACACAGCCATGTCTCTGGCGTGGTGAGCCCACATACACACTTCAGGTGTTTTATCATATGTATAATGATACAGAGACGTCACATTAAACAGTCCGGCCATGTGGTCTGGAAAAGTGGAATTCGGGCCTTGAGTTTTTCCTTATCCTGTCATCTGAAGCAGGAGAAACTCCTGGGCCGAGTCATGGTTTCTTATCAGTGTATTACTGCAAACAGCCAGATGCCCATACATACCAGGTTTATATACCACCCCCACCTGGCCTAGTTCTACCCAGGTTAATATACCACCCCCACCCGGCCTAGTTCAACCCAGGTTAATATACCACCCCCACCCAGCCTAGTTCTACCCAGGTTAATATACCACCACCACCCAGTCTAGTACTACCCAGGTTTATATACCACCCCCACCCAGCCTAGTTCTACCCAGGTTAATATACCACCCCCACCCAGCCTAGTTCTACCCAGGTTAACATACCACCCCCACCCAGCCTAGTGCTACCCAGGTTAACATACCACCACCCAGCGTAGTGCTACCCAGGTTAACATACCACCACCACCCAGCCTAGTGCTACCCAGGTTAACATCCCTCCACCACCCAGCCTAGTTCTACCCAGGTTAACATACCACCACCACCCAGCCTAGTGCTACCCAGGTTAACATCCCTCCACCACCCAGCCTAGTGCTACCCAGGTTAACATCCCTCTACCACCCAGCCTAGTGCTACCCAGGTTAACATCCCTCCACCACCCAGCCTAGTGCTACCCAGGTTAACATCCCTCCACCACCCAGCCTAGTGCTACCCAGGTTAACATACCACCACCACCCAGCCTAGTTCTACCCAGGTTAACATACCACCACCACCCAGTCTAGTGCTACCCAGGTTAACATACCACCACCACCCAGTCTAGAAGGGATAGAAAGCACCTGAGGCGTATGTTTTTATTTTATTTATTTATTTATTTAACCAGACAAGTCAGTTAAGAACAATATTATTATTTACAATGACGGTCTAGTAACAGTTACTGGCCGTTGTTCACCTTGTCAACTTTGGGATTCAATCGAGCAATCTTTCGGTTAGTGGCCCAATACTCTCCCCACTAGGCTACCTGCCGCCCCATGTGTGTGTATGTGTTGTCCTATGCTCCCAGTGAGCTAATTAAGGGCATCTGTGCTATTCTACTGAGTTCATTAAATCTGAGTGTCCTCCTGGGGTAGAAACCTAACACACACAGAGCCCTTCTGTAGAGCTGCACCTCAGAGCATGACCCTTACAACAGCCATTTGATGTCCTCTTCCCTCAGAGGAAAAAAAGCATGTTTGAGGGGCCATAGTAAGGATCCTGTCGTTAAACATAGCTCTCCTCTAGGTCTAGTCAGAACACATCTGGTCAGCTCTCCTCTAGGTCTAGTAGGGGGAACACATCTGGTCAGCTCTCCTCTAGGTCTAGTAGGGGGAACACATCTGGTCAGCTCTCCTCTAGGTCTAGTCAGGGAACACATCTGGTCAGCTCTCCTCTAGGTCTAGTCAGAACACATCTGGTCAGCTCTCCTCTAGGTCTAGTCAGGGAACACATCTGGTCAGCTCTCCTCTAGGTCTAGTCAGAACACATCTGGTCAGCTCTCCTCTAGGTCTAGTCAGGGAACACATCTGGTCAGCTCTCCTCTAGGTCTAGTCGGTGAACACATCTGGTCAGCTCTCCTCTAGGTCTAGTCAGAACACATCTGGTCAGCTCTCCTCTAGGTCTAGTCAGAACACATCTGGTCAGCTCTCCTCTAGGTCTAGTCGGGGAACACATCTGGTCAGCTCTCCTCTAGGTCTAGTCGGTGAACACATCTGGTCAGCTCTCCTCTAGGTCTAGTCGGTGAACACATCTGGTCAGCTCTCCTCTAGGTCTAGTCAGAACACATCTGGTCAGCTCTCCTCTAGGTCTAGTCAGAACACATCTGGTCAGCTCTCCTCTAGGTCTAGTCAGAACACATCTGGTCAGCTCTCCTCTAGGTCTAGTCAGAACACATCTGGTCAGCTCTCCTCTAGGTCTAGTAGGGGAACACATCTGGTCAGCTCTCCTTTAGGTCTAGTCGGGGAACACATCTGGTCAGCTCTCCTCTAGGTCTAGTCAGAACACATCTGGTCAGCTCTCCTCTAGGTCTAGTCAGAACACATCTGGTCAGCTCTCCTCTAGGTCTAGTCGGGGAACACATCTGGTCAGCTCTCCTTTAGGTCTAGTCGGGGAACACATCTGGTCAGCTCTCCTCTAGGTCTAGTAGGGGGACACATCTGGTCAGCTCTCCTCTAGGTCTAGTCAGGGAACACATCTGGTCAGCTCTCCTCTAGGTCTAGTCAGAACACATCTGGTCAGCTCTCCTCTAGGTCTAGTCAGAACACATCTGGTCAGCTCTCCTCTAGGTCTAGTCGGTGAACACATCTGGTCAGCTCTCCTCTAGGTCTAGTCAGGGAACACATCTGGTCAGCTCTCCTCTAGGTCTAGTCAGAGAACACATCTGGTCAGCTCTCCTCTAGGTCTAGTCAGGGAACACATCTGGTCAGCTCTCCTCTAGGTCTAGTCAGAACACATCTGGTCAGCTCTCCTCTAGGTCTAGTCGGGGAACACATCTGGTCAGCTCTCCTCTAGGTCTAGTCAGAACACATCTGGTCAGCTCTCCTCTAGGTCTAGTCAGGGAACACATCTGGTCAGCTCTCCTCTAGGTCTAGTCAGGGAACACATCTGGTCAGCTCTCCTCTAGGTCTAGTCAGAACACATCTGGTCAGCTCTCCTCTAGGTCTAGTCGGGGAACACATCTGGTCAGCTCTCCTCTAGGTCTAGTCAGAACACATCTGGTCAGCTCTCCTCTAGGTCTAGTCAGGGAACACATCTGGTCAGCTCTCCTCTAGGTCTAGTCAGAACACATCTGGTCAGCTCTCCTCTAGGTCTAGTCAGGGAACACATCTGGTCAGCTCTCCTCTAGGTCTAGTCAGAACACATCTGGTCAGCTCTCCTCTAGGTCTAGTAGGGGGACACATCTGGTCAGCTCTCCTCTAGGTCTAGTCAGGGAACACATCTGGTCAGCTCTCCTCTAGGTCTAGTCAGAACACATCTGGTCAGCTCTCCTCTAGGTCTAGTAGGGGGACACATCTGGTCAGCTCTCCTCTAGGTCTAGTCAGGGAACACATCTGGTCAGCTCTCCTCTAGGTCTAGTCAGAACACATCTGGTCAGCTCTCCTCTAGGTCTAGTCAGAACACATCTGGTCAGCTCTCCTCTAGGTCTAGTCAGAACACATCTGGTCAGCCCTCCTCTAGGTCTAGTCAGAACACATCTGGTCAGCTCTCCTCTAGGTCTAGTCAGAACACATCTGGTCAGCTCTCCTCTAGGTCTAGTCAGAACACATCTGGTCAGCTCTCCTCTAGGTCTAGTCAGAACACATCTGATCAGCTCTCCTCTAGGTCTAGTCAGAACACATCTGGTCAGCTCTCCTCTAGGTCTAGTCAGGGAACACATCTGGTCAGCTCTCCTCTAGGTCTAGTCAGAACACATCTGGTCAGCTCTCCTCTAGGTCTAGTCAGAACACATCTGGTCAGCTCTCCTCTAGGTCTAGTCAGAGAACACATCTGGTCAGCTCTCCTCTAGGTCTAGTCGGGGAACACATCTGGTCAGCTCTCCTCTAGGTCTAGTAGGGGGAACACATCTGGTCAGCTCTCCTCTAGGTCTTGTCTGAACACATCTGGTCAGCTCTCCTCTAGGTCTAGTCAGAACACATCTGGTCAGCTCTCCTCTAGGTCTAGTCAGAGAACACATCTGGTCAGCTCTCCTCTAGGTCTAGTCGGTGAACACATCTGGTCAGCTCTCCTCTAGGTCTAGTCGGGGAACACATCTGGTCAGCTCTCCTCTAGGTCTAGTAGGGGGAACACATCTGGTCAGCTCTCCTCTAGGTCTTGTCTGAACACATCTGGTCAGCTCTCCTCTAGGTCTAGTCAGGGAACACATCTGGTCAGCTCTCCTCTAGGTCTAGTCAGGGAACACATCTGGTCAGCTCTCCTCTAGGTCTAGTCAGGGAACACATCTGGTCAGCTCTCCTCTAGGTCTAGTCAGAACACATCTGGTCAGCTCTCCTCTAGGTCTAGTATGGGAACACATCTGGTCAGCTCTCCTCTAGGTCTTGTCTGAACACATCTGGTCAGCTCTCCTCTAGGTCTAGTATGGGAACACATCTGGTCAGCTCTCCTCTAGGTCTAGTAGGGGGAACACATCTGGTCAGCTCTCCTCTAGGTCTAGTCAGAGAACACATCTGGTCAGCTCTCCTCTAGGTCTAGTAGGGGGAACACATCTGGTCAGCTCTCCTCTAGGTCTAGTCGGGGAACACATCTGGTCAGCTCTCCTCTAGGTCTTGTCTGAACACATCTGGTCAGCTCTCCTCTAGGTCTAGTATGGGAACACATCTGGTCAGCTCTCCTCTAGGTCTAGTCGGTGAACACATCTGGTCAGCTCTCCTCTAGGTCTAGTAGGGGAACACATCTGGTCAGCTCTCCTCTAGGTCTAGTCTGAACACATCTGGTCAGCTCTCCTCTAGGTCTAGTCAGGGAACACATCTGGTCAGCTCTCCTCTAGGTCTTGTCTGAACACATCTGGTCAGCTCTCCTCTAGGTCTAGTATGGGAACACATCTGGTCAGCTCTCCTCTAGGTCTAGTAGGGGGAACACATCTGGTCAGCTCTCCTCTAGGTCTAGTCAGAGAACACATCTGGTCAGCTCTCCTCTAGGTCTAGTCAGGGAACACATCTGGTCAGCTCTCCTCTAGGTCTAGTCTGAACACATCTGGTCAGCTCTCCTCTAGGTCTAGTCGGGGAACACATCTGGTCAGCTCTCCTCTAGGTCTAGTAGGGGGAACACATCTGGTCAGCTCTCCTCTAGGTCTAGTCAGAGAACACATCTGGTCAGCTCTCCTCTAGGTCTAGTCAGGGAACACATCTGGTCAGCTCTCCTCTAGGTCTTGTCTGAACACATCTGGTCAGCTCTCCTCTAGGTCTAGTATGGGAACACATCTGGTCAGCTCTCCTCTAGGTCTAGTATGGGAACACATCTGGTCAGCTCTCCTCTAGGTCTAGTCGGGGAACACATCTGGTCAGCTCTCCTCTAGGTCTTGTCTGAACACATCTGGTCAGCTCTCCTCTAGGTCTAGTCAGGGAACACATCTGGTCAGCTCTCCTCTAGGTCTAGTCAGGGAACACATCTGGTCAGCTCTCCTCTAGGTCTAGTCAGAACACATCTGGTCAGCTCTCCTCTAGGTCTAGTCTGAACACATCTGGTCAGCTCTCCTCTAGGTCTAGTCAGGGAACACATCTGGTCAGCTCTCCTCTAGGTCTTGTCTGAACACATCTGGTCAGCTCTCCTCTAGGTCTAGTATGGGAACACATCTGGTCAGCTCTCCTCTAGGTCTAGTAGGGGGAACACATCTGGTCAGCTCTCCTCTAGGTCTAGTCAGAGAACACATCTGGTCAGCTCTCCTCTAGGTCTAGTCAGGGAACACATCTGGTCAGCTCTCCTCTAGGTCTAGTCTGAACACATCTGGTCAGCTCTCCTCTAGGTCTAGTCGGGGAACACATCTGGTCAGCTCTCCTCTAGGTCTAGTAGGGGGAACACATCTGGTCAGCTCTCCTCTAGGTCTAGTCAGAGAACACATCTGGTCAGCTCTCCTCTAGGTCTAGTCAGGGAACACATCTGGTCAGCTCTCCTCTAGGTCTTGTCTGAACACATCTGGTCAGCTCTCCTCTAGGTCTAGTATGGGAACACATCTGGTCAGCTCTCCTCTAGGTCTAGTATGGGAACACATCTGGTCAGCTCTCCTCTAGGTCTAGTCGGGGAACACATCTGGTCAGCTCTCCTCTAGGTCTTGTCTGAACACATCTGGTCAGCTCTCCTCTAGGTCTAGTCAGGGAACACATCTGGTCAGCTCTCCTCTAGGTCTAGTCAGGGAACACATCTGGTCAGCTCTCCTCTAGGTCTAGTCAGAACACATCTGGTCAGCTCTCCTCTAGGTCTAGTCTGAACACATCTGGTCAGCTCTCCTCTAGGTCTAGTCAGAACACATCTGGTCAGCTCTCCTCTAGGTCTAGTCAGAACACATCTGGTCAGCTCTCCTCTAGGTCTAGTATGGGAACACATCTGGTCAGCTCTCCTCTAGGTCTAGTATGGGAACACATCTGGTCAGCTCTCCTCTAGGTCTAGTCGGGGAACACATCTGGTCAGCTCTCCTCTAGGTCTAGTCAGAACACATCTGGTCAGCTCTCCTCTAGGTCTTGTCTGAACACATCTGGTCAGCTCTCCTCTAGGTCTAGTAGGGGGACACATCTGGTCAGCTCTCCTCTAGGTCTAGTCAGAACACATCTGGTCAGCTCTCCTCTAGGTCTAGTCGGTGAACACATCTGGTCAGCTCTCCTCTAGGTCTAGTCAGGGAACACATCTGGTCAGCTCTCCTCTAGGTCTAGTCAGAACACATCTGGTCAGCTCTCCTCTAGGTCTAGTCAGAACACATCTGGTCAGCTCTCCTTTAGGTCTAGTCGGGGAACACATCTGGTCAGCTCTCCTCTAGGTCTAGTAGGGGGACACATCTGGTCAGCTCTCCTCTAGGTCTAGTCGGTGAACACATCTGGTCAGCTCTCCTCTAGGTCTAGTCGGGGAACACATCTGGTCAGCTCTCCTCTAGGTCTAGTCAGAACACATCTGGTCAGCTCTCCTCTAGGTCTAGTCGGGGAACACATCTGGTCAGCTCTCCTCTAGGTCTAGTCAGAACACATCTGGTCAGCTCTCCTCTAGGTCTAGTCGGTGAACACATCTGGTCAGCTCTCCTCTAGGTCTAGTCAGAACACATCTGGTCAGCTCTCCTCTAGGTCTAGTCAGAACACATCTGGTCAGCTCTCCTCTAGGTCTAGTCAGAACACATCTGGTCAGCTCTCCTCTAGGTCTAGTCAGGGAACACATCTGGTCAGCTCTCCTCTAGGTCTAGTCAGAACACATCTGGTCAGCTCTCCTCTAGGTCTAGTCAGAACACATCTGGTCAGCTCTCCTCTAGGTCTAGTCAGAACACATCTGGTCAGCTCTCCTCTAGGTCTAGTCGGGGAACACATCTGGTCAGCTCTCCTCTAGGTCTAGTAGGGGGACACATCTGGTCAGCTCTCCTCTAGGTCTAGTCGGGGAACACATCTGGTCAGCTCTCCTCTAGGTCTAGTCAGGGAACACATCTGGTCAGCTCTCCTCTAGGTCTAGTCGGGGAACACATCTGGTCAGCTCTCCTCTAGGTCTAGTCAGGGAACACATCTGGTCAGCTCTCCTCTAGGTCTAGTAGGGGGACACATCTGGTCAGCTCTCCTCTAGGTCTAGTCGGGGAACACATCTGGTCAGCTCTCCTCTAGGTCTAGTCAGAACACATCTGGTCAGCTCTCCTCTAGGTCTAGTCAGAACACATCTGGTCAGCTCTCCTCTAGGTCTAGTCAGAACACATCTGGTCAGCTCTCCTCTAGGTCTAGTCAGAACACATCTGGTCAGCTCTCCTCTAGGTCTAGTAGGGGGAACACATCTGGTCAGCTCTCCTCTAGGTCTAGTCGGTGAACACATCTGGTCAGCTCTCCTCTAGGTCTAGTCAGAGAACACATCTGGTCAGCTCTCCTCTAGGTCTAGTCGGGGAACACATCTGGTCAGCTCTCCTCTAGGTCTAGTAGGGGGAACACATCTGGTCAGCTCTCCTCTAGGTCTAGTAGGGGGAACACATCTGGTCAGCTCTCCTCTAGGTCTAGTCAGGGAACACATCTGGTCAGCTCTCCTCTAGGTCTAGTCAGAACACATCTGGTCAGCTCTCCTCTAGGTCTAGTCGGGGAACACATCTGGTCAGCTCTCCTCTAGGTCTAGTCAGGGAACGCATCTGGTCAGCTCTCCTCTAGGTCTAGTAGGGGGACACATCTGGTCAGCTCTCCTCTAGGTCTAGTCGGGGAACACATCTAGCATTAAATTAATAATACAATTTTCCGTTTATGTTGAAAGCAATATCTTTGTGTGGCGTTGCTTATTGAAGCGTAGTATGTCTTGTCCTCATTGCAAACTGAGAGTGAGATAGACAGTGAGATTTCAATAGAAAGCTCATTTTTGTGTGTTTGAAGCGTAGGCGGTATGTGATGTGCTGGCCTAAGCTGTCAGATAACACCAAAGACACATCCCAAACCAGTACTTCAAAGCCAAGTGTTCAAACCTATTTCTATCTGCATAAAGAAGCATTGCTTCAGAGAAACTATCCCAGAGCGCACTGGGCCTCCCTCAACAACATCTGTTGATTTCCTCTGAGGTTTCACCTTGCTGCTCTTTCCACATCAAGTGATTGAAGTGTGTGTTTAGGTCCTCAGATCATGCATAGTTAAGTGACCCAGCATGGAAGCCTTTCAAGAAACAACCTCCTTATTTCACATTAGAAAGGTCTGTGAAGTGGGACTCTCCACTGCAGTAATGGTTAGCCGCTCAACAAGTGTCAAGCAGATGCCAACCACACACACACACACACACACACACACACAGAGAGAGCGAGATGTTTATTTTCCCTCCACAATCTGGTCTAGCCATCTCTTCCATTGTACACTTACACTGGCTCCCTCTACCCTTTTCACATATCACCTGTCGTCCCATATAGCCTACTGTGTTTGTGTAGCAAAGTGAAATTGGACTAAATTCCACCTCCATGGCCTTCTCACTGTAGAGGAGGAGGAAGATGAGGCATATGAATGGCGTTGACTTTGGCAGAGCTACCAGCTTAGCTCACTTCCATGGACTGGTTAAAAGGCAGAAAGGCATGGCTGGCATCCAGCTTCTATAGGGCCTATTCATCATCGTCTGGAATGTGGCACCAGACTAGGGCCCTATTCCCTTTAAAGTGCACTACCAGGGAGCCATTTGGGACACTGGTTTGAGGTCGACCATACCCCTCATAACCTGGAAAGCTGGGAGCATGTTTTGATTCATTAGCAACCCTTTAAGCTCCAGAGCCACACTGTGTGGCGCCTCCTCCTCCTCCTCAGCCCCCAGGCTCTAATCAGAGCGGGCTGTGGCCCCTGTCTCCGTGTCCCGGCTGGATCCCCTCCCTGTCCTTCCGGTATGCAGTATCTCTCTGATCCACAGCCCAGAGATCAGACCCTGCACTCCTACCAGTTGACGACTCCATGCTCAAAGCAATAGGCTCAACAACAGGACCCAAACCCACAGCCACCCACACCTCCAGTGGTCAAGAGCAACTTCCTCCCTGTTTGGGTAATGGGTTCAAGGGTCCCACAGGAAGTATGTGAAAGTACAGCGTGCTCTATGAAATGCGTTGTTAGGAGTTGGAACATGGCACTTCCTGCTTTGGACTGATTGGCTCCTCCTGTTATTAACAACTTAATTCCGTACACTTTCAGTGTAGCCTACCTATGAATCTGAACCGCTCATGGTAACTAGGGAGTTGAGGTTGGAAATACAGTCACTATGTTGCCTGACCATCTCACTATAGAACTAACAATACAGCCTTAACACAATGCAGTACTGATTATCACAGTCATGTATGTACGTGTGTGAATGGGTAGGGCTCTTGACTAACATACATATTGATATCGGGCGGCAGGATAGCCTAGTGGTTAGTGTTGGACTAGTAACCGGAAGTTCAAATCCCCGAGCTGACAAGGTACAAATGTCGTTCTGCCCCTGAACAGGCAACCCACTGTTCCTAGGCCATCATTGAAGTTAAGAATTTGTTCTTAACTGACTTGCCTAGTTAAATAAAGGTAAAATAAAAATATCATAGCCATTAGAAGTTTCATGCGATGTCATTATCATGGCCTCTGCCTTCCATACAGAGCCTGGCTCTAGTCCACAACCACCAACATTGTGATTGGCTAAAAATAGCCAGGAAGTGAAAAATGCCTAGCAGTACAGTAGCAACTGTTAATGGGGTTGGGTTGGGTGGAGGACTGAGGATGTGTCCCAAATGGCACCCTGTTCCCTACATGGCCCTATGGGTCTTGGTCAAAAGTAGTGCACTGGATAGGGTGCCATTTGGGATGCATCCTGAATGTAACCTGGCTTAGATGTCCTCATCTGACCCCCCCACCCCAACCTTCACATTCCTGCCCAGCCAAACTCAGCTGTGGTTCGTCTTCAACTCCAGCACGCACCCACTCACTCCCCCAGGCCTGTTAGCTTCCTGTATCGGCCTGGTCTTATCGAGCCCTAGAATCCAGATAATTAATAATCTAGTTTAAATTGGACTAAATCTATATTTGACCTAAACTCAACCTTGTGTCCTGATGACTTTCTGCTTGGTCTAATGAGCGTTAGTGAATGAATACATTTTTTATTAACATTTTATTTTCGTGTCAAATCGCCAGTTGGTAACCCGTCCCTTATGAGATTGTCACATAAACAAACATTATTACTTTGCTGTGATAATTCTTCTTCCGGGTTGCAGTGCACATCCCATCGAGTGAAACAAATACAATACCAATCAAACCACAATAAATAGTAAATAAGGTTATCCAAACAATACTTACATCACTAGAGCAGTAAAAGATCTACATCTAGAAAAATGAAAGCGAAGGCATTTGAACCCACAAAGAGAAGATTAATGGTAGTTCACCTCACTGTTCACACAGGACAGGAGCCAGTAGGAGAGAGAAGATTAGTGGTAGTTCACCTCACTGTTCACACAGGACAGGAGCCAGTAGGAGAGAGAAGATTAGTGGTAGTTCACCTCACTGTTCACACAGGACAGGAGCCAGTAGGAGAGAGAAGATTAGTGATAGTTCACCTCACTGTTCACACAGGACAGGAGCCAGTAGGAGAGAGAAGATTAGTGATAGTTCACCTCACTGTTCACACAGGACAGGAGCCAGTAGGAGAGAGAAGATTAGTGGTAGTTCACCTCACTGTTCACACAGGACAGGAGCCAGTAGGAGAGAGAAGATTAGTGATAGTTCACCTCACTGTTCACACAGGACAGGAGCCAGTAGGAGAGAGAAGATTAGTGATAGTTCACCTCACTGTCCACACAGGACAGGAGCCAGTAGGAGAGAGAAGATTAGTGATAGTTCACCTCACTGTTCACACAGGACAGGAGCCAGTAGGAGAGAGAAGATTAGTGGTAGTTCACCTCACTGTTCACACAGGACAGGAGCCAGTAGGAGAGAGAAGATTAGTGGTAGTTCACCTCACTGTCCACACAGGACAGGAGCCAGTAGGAGAGAGAAGATTAGTGATAGTTCACCTCACTGTTCACACAGGACAGGAGCCAGTAGGAGAGAGAAGATTAGTGATAGTTCACCTCACTGTTCACACAGGACAGGAGCCAGTAGGAGAGAGAAGATTAGTGGTAGTTCACCTCACTGTTCACACAGGACAGGAGCCAGTAGGAGAGAGAAGATTAGTGGTAGTTCACCTCACTGTCCACACAGGACAGGAGCCAGTAGGAGAGAGAAGATTAGTGGTAGTTCACCTCACTGTCCACACAGGACAGGAGCCAGTAGGAGAGAGAAGATTAGTGATAGTTCACCTCACTGTTCACACAGGACAGGAGCCAGTAGGAGAGAGAAGATTAGTGATAGTTCACCTCACTGTTCACACAGGACAGGAGCCAGTAGGAGAGAGAAGATTAGTGATAGTTCACCTCACTGTTCACACAGGACAGGAGCCAGTAGGAGAGAAAAGATTAGTGGTAGTTCACCTCACTGTTCACACAGGACAGGAGCCAGTAGGAGAGAGAAGATTAGTGGTAGTTCACCTCACTGTTCACACAGGACAGGAGCCAGTAGGAGAGAGAAGATTAGTGGTAGTTCACCTCACTGTTCACACAGGACAGGAGCCAGTAGGAGAGAGAAGATTAGTGGTAGTTCACCTCACTGTTCACACAGGACAGGAGCCAGTAGGAGAGAGAAGATTAGTGGTAGTTCACCTCACTGTTCACACAGGACAGGAGCCAGTAGGAGAGAGAAGATTAGTGGTAGTTCACCTCACTGTTCACACAGGACAGGAGCCAGTAGGAGAGAGAAGATTAGTGATAGTTCACCTCACTGTCCACACAGGACAGGAGCCAGTAGGAGAGAGAAGATTAGTGGTAGTTCACCTCACTGTTCACACAGGACAGGAGCCAGTAGGAGAGAAAGATGATTACACAGATCCACAAAGAATTCAACAGAAATAAATGTTTTTGATAAACTCCCATATCTACTGGGTGAAATACCAAGATTTGTGACCTTTTTCCACAAGAAAAGGGCAACCAGTGAAGAACAAACACCATTGTAAATACAACCCATATTTATGTTTATTTATTTTCCCGCTACTTTAACTATTTGCACATAATAAGACATTTTATGTCTATTATTTTGGAACTTTTGTGAGTGTAATGTTTACTGTACATTTTTTGTTTATTCCACCTTTCTTTATTATCTATTTCACTTGCTTTGGCAACGTTGACATATGTTTCCCATGTCAATAAAGCCCTTGAATTGAATTGAGAGAGAGACATAAAAAGAGATAAGAGAGCGAGTAGGGGAGAAAGGGAAAATAGAGTGACAGGTCTGTTTCCTAAAGGCCTTGACAGTGACTCACCTCTTATAGCTGCAGACTCAGAGGCCCTGGGAAAAGGACTGTAGCTGGAAGCTAAACTACTCTGGACGGCACAGCCCCGTGCTGTCTGAGACGGCTCACAGTGTGCAGTGGAGCGCTGTCAGGGTGTGGTAACCAAGGGCTAGTGAGTGGACCATGTTGGAATGTCCATAATGATCTTGACTGCATGTGTTCTCTGCTCCCATGTTGGTCTGTAGAAGGTCACAATTCTAAACAGGCCACTTTTCCACTTTTCTCTCTCCTTCTGCATGTTTATGATGAGAACCTTTTCCAGGTGTCACCCTGGGGCCATGGGGTGGACTGTTTTTCATCTTAATGACAGTTCAACAGTGTCTTCTCTTGGTGTTTTCCCTCCGTTATTTAAATCTTTCCTTGTCAGTGCATGTTTCCATTTGTGATTTATCGCGACGGGAAAGATTACAGATTTAAGGCCTTCTTTTATTTAGCTCTTGTAATCCAAATGTTGATGTTGGATTGAATTCATTTTAGATAAACTAGACAAATCCTCCTCTGATCAAATCATTAGACTGTGCACTAGGTCTGACCTTGTATGACATCCGCAGTGTATTTGCTGTATGGTCTGTGTGAGCCATTGAAGACTAGGTGTGGGGTCAGCAGTTCTCATCAAGGTTTTAACACCTCTCCTCTCATTGTTCCCCTCACACCTGTTACAAGCCCTAGAGCCTCAACTCCTCTACTTTACTGGGTTTTTATTGGCTCCGGGGCCAGGCTAGCCAATAAGAAGGCGTGTGTGCTGACAGGAGACCTGTGTCTACGTGTTAACACAATGAAGTGTGTGTTCACACCAGAGTGTTCTCTTCTCCCTTCGCAGGGCTATTGAACGAGCATGTAGATGTGAGCTAGCTCTGGGCTCATCAGGAAATAGTTTCTAAAACCAGACCCATTTTCCAAGGAAGTACTGATGTTCCTAATCTCTGAAGAGCTAGTACTGTTCATTTGTTCCAGCTCTGTAGTTGATGTTCACTACTTGTTGATCATGTTGTATTGTGATTGTTGTATTAGATTGCACTGACTGAAATTCCTTGTGGATAAGAGCATCTGCTAAATGACCAAAATGAAGTATTATTGGCTCCTGTTTCTGATGTTGTGTTGTTTTCCAGGTGTACCGGCAGGACTGTGAGACGTTTGGCATGGTAGTGAAGATGCTGGTTGCTAAGGACGCCAATCTGGAGAAGCAGCTGCAGACTCCACTCCGAGAGAACCTGGGAGAGATCAGGGAGCGTTGCCTTGACGACCTCAAGCACTTCATCACCGATCTGGATCAGGTGATTGAGGTCGTACGGCAACCGGAACCCTCCACCTGAGACAGACAGCCAATCGCGTCCCATCTTACTGTAAGGGAGCCAATCAGGTCCAGTCTTTTTTTTGGGCCTCCGGCATACAGTGAGGGCAGGACTCCCAGGGGTCTGCCATGTGTTAAGACTGTGGATATCTTGAGCAGTATTGGCCCCATGTTTTCCCATCTTTCTGGGTTTCAGGCCAGACGTGCACCAGGTGACCCATATGTACTGATAATGTCCAGCAGTAATTAGTCAATGTTGTCAAAAACAGTGTTCAAAGTTCTGTTCAGCTACTTCCTCACCACCCGATGAGGGTATTGGTTCTACAATGTCCTTAACAAGTAGAACTGGTATGTCAATTTAGGTTCATCTGGGATTTACTGATTTTAAAACTGTTGTTAACCAGTGTAACCATAGGGACTGGTCATCAGTGTTTTTTACTGAACTGGTAATCTAATGATGATGTGTGACGTGTTATAGCTCAGTATCCACTGGTACCACAAACAATGCTCTGCTACTACAGTACCAGTCAAAGGTTTGGACACACCTACTCATTCAAGGGTTTTTCTTTATTTTTACCATTTTCTACATTGTCGAATAATAGTGAAGGCATCAACACTATGAAATAACACATATGGAATCATGTAGCAACCAAGAAAGTGTTAAACAAATAAAAATATATTTTATATTTGAGAATCTTCAAAGTAGCCACCCTTTGCCTTGATGACAGCTTTGCACACTCTTGGTATTCTCTCAACCAGCTTCACCTGGAATGCTTTTCCAAAAGTCTTTAAGGAGTTCCCACATATGCTGAGCACTTGTTGGCTGCTTTTCCTTCACTCTGCGTTCGTACTCATCCCAAACCATCTCAATTGGGTAGAGGTCGGGTGATTGTGGAGGCCAGGTCATCTGATGCAGCACTGCATCACTCCTTCTTGGTCAGATAGTCTTTACAGAGCCTGGAGGTATGCTGGGTCATTGTCCTGTTGAAAAACAAATGATAGTCCCACTAAGCTCAAACCAGATAGGATGGCATTCGTAGCAGAATGCTGTGGTAGCCATGCTGGTTAAGTGTGCCTTGAATTCTAAAATCGCAGACAGTGTCACCAACAAAGCACCATCACACCACCTCCTCCATGCTTCACGGTGGGAACCACACACGTGGAGATCATCCGTTCATCTACTCTGCGTCTCACAACGACACGGCAGTTGGAGCCAAAAATCTCACATTTGGACTCATCAGACCAAAGGACAGATTTCCACCAGTCTAATGTCCATGGCTCGTGTTTTTTGGCCCAAGCAAGTCTCTTCTTATTATTGGAATCCTTTAGTAGTGGTTTCTTTGCAGCAATTCTACCATGAAGGCCTGATTCACACAGTCTCCTCTGAACAGTTGATGTTGATGTGTCTGATTCTTGAAGCATTTATTTGGGCTGGAAACTAATGAACCTACCCTCTGCAGCAGAGGTACCTCTGGGTCTTCCTTTCCTGTGGTGGTCCTCATGAGAGCCAGTTTCATCATAGTGCTTGATGGTTTTTGCGACTGCACTTGAAGAAACTTTTTAAAAGTTCTTGACGTTTTCCGGATTGACTGACCTTCATGTCTTAAAGTCGTTTCTCTTTGCTTATTTGAGCTCTTCTTGCCATACTATGGACTTGGTGTTTTACCAAATAGGGCTATCTTCTGTATACCACCCCTACCTTGTCACAACACAAATGATTGGCTCAAACGCATTAAGGAAAGAAATTATAAAAATGTACTTCTAACAAAGGCACATCTGTTAATTGAAATGCATTCCAGGTGACTACCTCGTGAAGCTGGTTGAGGGAATGCCAAGAGAGTGCAAAGCTGTCAGAATTGCAAATATAAAATATATTTTTTGTAACACTTTTTTTGGTTACTACATGATTTCATATGTGTTATTTCATAGTTTTGATGCCTTCGCTATTATTCTACAATGTAGAAAATGGCAAAAAATAAAGAAAATCCCAGGAATGAGTAGGTGTGTCCAAACTTTTGACTGGTATTGTATGAGTCCAGTTCTTGTTTTATGAACTCTTCCTGCTAGGTACATTTGATTTGAGATTGCTGCAGCTGAAGCAAGACTTTTGGTGCTACTGCCTGGGAGTAGGATTGTGCTACTTGTGTAAAGTCTTGTATGGTCTGAGAATATTCATGTTCTCGCTTTTCTTTTGTATGGAAAATGTGTTAATCTGACTATGTTCTACTTCAGCCAGTATGGCACTGGCCTGCTAAGTGTGATTTACATTTTGTGTTTCCTGGCAGAGTGTTGTATTCACCACCAGTGCTAATTTTCTCTGGCTGGGAGAAGAAGAAAAACACTTTCTAAACGTCAGATGCTCAACTCAACTTTCTATATGTGGAACTGACACATCTTTGATGATTTGTGGTTTAAAACGATTTTTGAGTGTGACAATAATAAAGATGGTTTTTATTATGTAAACGGTCTAGTAGACGGTGTAGTATCTACCATTCACGTATCAGGTTTGGTGCCATCCGATGAGACTGTGTGGGTCAGTGTTTGGTTTAGGTGCACTGCTGAAACACCAAGTTATTTGCATTGTATATTTGAATATTTACTATGTCTAAAAACGCTATCAAATCAGTTATTCTAGTACATACAAAAAACTGAAACATTTTCTGAAACGTTTGGTAAGAATATTTATTAAAAGCTTCTTTACATCACATAACCGTTAAGTATTCATGGTACAATGACTTGCGCTGTATAAAGGGCATGTATGGAGAAGAGCTCTGTAGTGTAACTGAATCTGGACAGGTTGGTTTTACGTTGTATTTTACACCCTGAGGGACAAGCGTGTTAGAGAATTAACATTGGAATACAGCGAAGACTCAGGGTATCACTTTGAAGTTGAGATGTTTAAGAGGTTTAAGAGCAACTTCATGTAAGTTGTTACCAGAAACCAGATATTATGGCATTTTGATTTGAGTAAGGAGATGGTTTGTATTCTGGCAATAATTGGTTTGTTTTTTGTAAAGCCTTGATTGGTTGACAAGTGATGCGTGCAAAATAGCTCTGCTTGTTACTACGACAACAGCTTGTCCCGCCTCCCTACGCCAACTTTGTTTACATCAAAACCAGAAAAATCTTAGTTAAAACTCAGGGATATAAAAATACCAGTATTAACATTTTAACTTAATATACACATTCCTATTTTGTACTATTAAATAATTATGTTGGTTAGTCCCTAGAAGTCTACTTTACTAACTATTCCTTTCCCTGTCAGCAATAACAATAGTGCATAATTGCCATTTAATGCACACAATGGTATTGCTGGAATACTTTCAATGGTTTATCATACAATGTAAAAACAAAAAAAGTGTTTTTTGATGAATTTTATAAAAAGAAAAGGAGAAAATGTCTTTTTTTTTTTAGGTCTTCTGGCATGGTTTGAGTTTTAGACATGACCCATAATAAGAAGTCCAATAATATGGACAATGTTTTGTCCAGCAAGTCCAACTACAAAGAACTGGTCTCACCTGTCCACAAATGATTAGTGCTGGAAGTAAAACAGAGAATGTACATCTGGATTATGAAATGATGCAGTTCTTGCCTCTGTGACCCTTCTTTCTGGATTTAGTCCGTGAGTCGTTGGGCGACATGGCCGTAACACGTGTTGGGAAGTCTTCAGTGTAGTATTGATACCTTCTAGGAACCCTGGGCTGGGGAATGAGCTGCCCCAGGAAGTAGCCTTCCTCCTCAGAGTCTGAGGAAGAGGAGGAGCAGGTGGAGCACCAGTCTTCCTCGTCAGCGTACAGGCCACCCAGGAAGCGGTCGCGATCCCGGTCACCCCGAGCCTGGAGGGAGTAGTCTGAAGTGGTGTGGGGATAGGTTGGTGGCCTGTGAGCACCAGGGCCAGGTTGGTTGAAGAGGGCCGCGTGGTGTTCCTGAAGGGAACTCAGACCATGTCCCTCGTAGGGCCTCTGCACCCGTTCCTTAGGCAGGAGGTTAAGAGCGTTGTCCGAGCGGGTTCTACGGTTGTGGTGGCGGCCGTGGTGGTGCCGGTGTGGCCTTTCGGGGTCCTCGTGGTGGTACACCCTCCGACGCGTCCTCTCACTCTGAGGAGGCTGACGCACCGCCAGGTTCTGGCAAGACCCGTTATCCACCGTGTCCTCGGAGAACTTGACCATCTGCTGGCCAGGTGGCCGTGTGGACTGGGACCTGCTCCTCCTCAACACTGGCAGCTGAAGGTGAGGTGGTGGAACCTCCTGTTTAGGAGGGAGGGGTGGGAGGGGCAAAGACACCGGCCCCTGTACCCTCTGCGCCCCCCTCCGCACCTCCTCTTCCTCCTGGTCTGCTGCCCCCTCCTGGTGATCCAGAGAGTTGGTGCTGCGGTGGAGCATGGAGGAGTTGAGGGTGCCCATGAGGCTCATCTTCTCACAGTCTTCTGGGTCCAGCAGGTTGTGGAGAGAGTAGAGGATCTGACCCTCCTTACTGTCTCCATCCGCTGACGCACCTGGGAGGACAGGACAATATAAAGCTGTGTTACTCGACAGAAGCAGGAAAACAAGAGTTATTTACTGTAGCTATTTTGTTTAATGGCTTTTCATACTATCTTTTCCTGTTCCATGTAAATCTCCATTATTAGACTGGAATGAATAACTGATCGCCGACTGCCTTTACCAGACTACTTTCACCAGAAGTTCACCAAACACTGTTTTACAGTGAACAAAGAAGCACATGTGATATGAACACTTACCAGTGATGTTAGAGAGGGCTAGAGAGTCCATGGAGTCTCCAACACTGTGCTCAGTCTTCCTCAGCTCGTCTGTGATACACTCCAGAGAGTCTTCACACCACTGCCTGGGGTCCAGCATCCATAACCCTGCTCCCCCAGCGCTAACCCTCTGGTCCATCAGCCCCTGGTCCAGCTCCAGATCATGGATCTTTCTGGCACTAGCAGGGCCCGGATGGCTTCCGTAAGCCGAATCCCCAAGCCCGTCTTGGGACTGTGCCCAGTACATCTCAGGCAGGTGCTTCTTACTGACCAGCCCATCCTGGGACTGGGCCCAGTACATCTCAGGCAGGTGGCTCTGGTTCGTGGGACTGGTGGTGGTGGAGGCTGGTTTAGTCTCAGGCTTCAGCCAGGGTTCGGCTGACCTACTGGTGCCGGGTTCCTCTGAAGGCTGCGTCTGGAACACCCCGGGGCGGGCCCCGAACTTGAGCAGGAGCTGTGTCATGTAGTCCTCGTGTTCGGCCCACTCCTCTGGATCCTCCGGAGCGTCCTCTCGGTCCCTCCAGGTGTGCTCCTCGGTGAAGCCCATGTGGGACAGCTTTTGACCCACAATATCCATTTCTCTGTCCCCTCTGTCTCCATATAGACTAGGAGTCTTGTTATAGTCAGCCACTGCAACCGGGTTGAAGAGCTGGGACTGCCTCCACTGTTCAGCCACCGGGTGGCTGCTCTTGCCCATGTGACTCTGGCGGGATTCACGAGAGCCGGCGGACTGGAAGACCGAGTCGGAGGAGTCTGAGGCGTAGACGTCCTCTCCCAGGCTGCAGGCCTTGGAGCAGTAGATACGGCCCTGCCTGGGAAGGAAGGGACAGCCCAGCAGGGAGCTCTTACACTGGGCACAGCAGAAACACGTGTCTGTAGCGTGCCAGTGGACACCCTCGTAGGTCATCTGGGCATGGTCCACTCCTGGTGGAGGCAAGAAGGGAGGGAGAGAGGAATGGAGGGAAGAGAGGGAGAGGTGGTGAATGTAGAGCAACATCTTTAAAAGGCTTCAGCAACAGGCTACACATTATGTCAACAACTCATAGTAGATTGACCACATATGAACCAGAGATATTGACTCACCTATATTCTCCCCGCAGGCTTCACAGTACTCCGCGTACAGAGACTCGAAGCAGCCGCAGCAGTAGGGGCGGCCATCTTTCATGATGTATCGCTGACCGCCGAGCACCGTCTCACACTCGAAACAGGCAAAGTGCTTCATGTGCCAGTGACGCCCCTCGGCCTCCGTGCACTCATCTGAAAAAATTATCTGAGAGGGGGGGATAAACAGACATGTTTAAATACTGTCTGCTACTTATAGAATAATTAGGAAACAGACAAACACAAGATGAATTCAACTTCAGTTACTAAATGTGCAATAAGTTTATTGGTCATGTCATGACGTTGGCCTGTGGGTAAGGTTTATGACCCCCCCCACCATAAACCCCTTTCTCCCTTCCCTCTCTCTTGACTCTATAGAGGGACTCTTGAATAGCCTTTGTTAAAGAGATTCTGGGAACATCAGAAGGTGGGGGGAAATGAACCATATTTTGGTAATCCAACCAGTTGAACGTATGTGTTGGTACTTAATGAATATGATGTCAGTTCGGTTGTCATCTGAGACATTCTCATCAATGATAGGATGACATAAACGATACAGTGGAAACTCTACACATTATAGTTATCAGATTCACATGGAATTGTTGTGCAATTTTAAATGTTTGAATATAAAATTGTTGGTGAAAAGATTAAATTTAATTTTAGCTTCCAATTGAGAGATTTGGGTTTTCATAAGGTTAGGGCTCTGCTCAATCAGTGGCCCGCCCCTGTGAAGAGACATGGGCTATAAACTATGAAACACACCCTTCTCCCTCCACTATATAAAAGCCCTTGACGAAAATGTAACCTCCTATTCCGGGTACATTAGGATGAAGGTCCGATGTCAGAAGGGTTCATATAATAACTACAGAACGAAGCCAACCTCAGCGTGAGCTTTGGTTGCGAATGGTATGAATTTTTAACTCTTATTCACTACAGAAGTGATACCTCCTAGCCGTTGAGTTAGCAACAGCAGCTGCAAACGTGGGCTAGGAAAGAACAGACAGAGTATCCCATCTACCACACAATGACGGTACTACAACGTATCCAATTTACCACCAGAGACATTCTTCAAAGGACTCTGTTGGGCAACGCGGCCTTCCATCTACCACCAACCTACCGAAGCGCAGCTCAGAGTAAATATTTATTGCATTTTCAAATGGGCGGTAATTTAGAATGCAGAAGATTCTGTATTTACGATAGAGTAGCTGCCTACGGCCCAATAGAGACATCGCTTCTCCCTTTGTTCTTCAGTCTTCCCGCTCTTTCACTCAAACCCAGCCCCCTTTTCTTTGGGTAACCAGCTGTCATATCTGTTCCGTCCGCAAGGGGCATTTTCCTTTATGATGTCATTTGTAATCAAGGTATGACTCCTTCTGTGTATATGTAATTCTGTGTGATTAGTTAGGTATTTAGTAAATAAATAATTAAACCCAATTTTGTATTGCTGATTCAACTTGTTAGCCAGGGTTCGTGAAGATATCTGAAAGTTGTAAATTCTTGGTTGAGACTGAGATAGGATTAATATTGACTGCCATTGATATAAAATATTTAAGAGTCTTTAAGAGTTTATTCGGAAGATAACAGCTCTATAAATATTATTTTGTGGTGCCCCGACTTTCTAGTTAATTACATTTACCTGATTAGCTCAATCAGGAAATTTTAATTACAGAGAAAAGATTTTATAGAATAGCATGTCCTATCACTTAATCCGGCATACAGTCACATCGTTTCAGTAGGCTACTGTCTATCTCCAGTGTTTAATGAGCAAACTGACTAAAGCCTAACTACTGTACTCTATGTTGAAAAAAAAGTCTGCCATTGTTTCAAGCCAACACTTCAATGTTTCATGTCTGCAATGAATTAACCTCATCACAGATTATGGATCACACACACACACAGTGATCTCACCTCATCGCAGGCTGAGCATCGTGGTTTCAGCAGCTCAGCGTGGTGTCGTCCACAGTGGATCTTTCCATCCTGGTGGAAGTAGATAAGGTCTACCAGTAGCTCCTGACACGTGGCGCACGCAAAGCATGCTGGGTGCCAGCACGGCCCCGGACCCGCCCGCGATGCAAAGATGGCCATCTCTCCTCCACTAATGCCCTCACCACACTGTGGATAAAACAACATGTTTTAAACGATGGGTCCTCAGTCCACACAAAAAACCAAGGAATGAGTCAATTGTTATGGTGTTTGTGTCCTTGTGTCTGTGTTGTTTTGTTCTGTACATGTTTAAGTAAAACCAAACAATATAATATAGTCTCATCCCTTCAGATTGTATGATTCCAGAAAGCTCACCAGAGCATGTCTGAACGTACAGTCATCAGTCTTTAAATAACTACTGCCAGACCTGGGTTCAAATACTATTAGAAATCTTTCAAATACTTTAATTGCTTGCTTTAACCTGCCTAGAGTGACAGATGGGCAGTGGTCCCATTGTGCTAGGCTAGCTCAATCAAGCCAGGCTAAAGTATTTGAAATTATTTCAAATATTATTTGAACCCAGGTGTGAGCACTAGGACCACAGGACACCACAGCTGTTGTCCATTATTACCAAGCCACCATCGGCCTTGGAAACCGGGGTGTTGTGTGTCCCCTGAAGGTACAGCAATCAAAACTACAGCTATGGGCAAAGCCACGCCGCTTTGTGAGTCTCTCTCTCGCTCTCTCTCTCTGTCGTGCTCTCTCTCGCTCGCTCTCTCTTTCTATGTCTCTATGTCTGTCTGTCTGTCGCTCTCTCTCTCTATGTCTATGTCTCTCTCTCTGTCTCTGTCTGTACGGGTAGTATTCCAACATGCCAGTACTCAGTCACTCAAACCAGCCATGCCTTTACAACATGCCAGTCACTAGTCTAATAGGATGTGGTCACTAGTCTAATATGATGTGGTCACTAGTCTAATAGGATGTGGTCACTAGTCTAATAGGATGTGGTCACTAGTCTAATATGATGTGGTCACTAGTCTAATAGGATGTGGTCACTAGTCTAATATGACGTGGTCACTAGTCTAATATGATG
Source organism: Oncorhynchus mykiss (assembly GCF_013265735.2). Taxonomy (NCBI): domain Eukaryota; kingdom Metazoa; phylum Chordata; class Actinopteri; order Salmoniformes; family Salmonidae; genus Oncorhynchus; species Oncorhynchus mykiss. The sequence continues at coordinate 11,939,514 of NC_048585.1, forward strand.
TGGTCACTAGTCTAATAGGATGTGGTCACTAGTCTAATAGGATGTGGTCACTAGTCTAATAGGATGTGGTCACTAGTCTAATAGAATGTGGTCACTAGTCTAATATGACGTGGTCACTAGTCTCATAGGATGTGGTCACTAGTCTAATAGGATGTGGTCACTAGTCTAATAGGATGTGGTCACTAGTCTAATAGGATGTGGTCACTAGTCTAATATGACGTGGTCACTAGTCTAATATGATGTGGTCACTAGTCTAATAGGATGTGGTCACTAGTCTAATAGGATGTGGTCACTAGTCACATAGGATGTGGTCACTAGTCTAATAGGATGTGGTCACTAGTCTAATAGGATGTGGTCACTAGTCACATAGGATGTGGTCACTAGTCACATAGGATGTGGTCACTAGTCCACAGTGATCAGAAAGGACTTATGGGATGTGGTCACTAGTCCACAGTGATCAGAAAGGACTTATGGGATGTGGTCACTAGTCCACAGTGATCAGAAAGGACTTATGGGATGTGGTCACTAGTCCACAGTGATCAGAAAGGACTAAATTAGTTTTTAAGGCCCTTTAACATGCCAAACTATGACCATTACATTTCACAAGCTGGAACTAAATCTATTGTACAGCACTAAGTCTTTTTAAACAGGATCTGAAGTCTTTCAACAAGCCAAACTGTGATCAATTCTATTCACAAGCTTTGGCAATATAAAAATGTGTTTCCCATGCCAAAAAAAAGCCCATTGAATTGAGAGGGAGGGAGCGAGAGAAAGAAAGAGAGAGTTTATTGTACAGTCTGTAGAGCACTGGGTTAACGGGTGCCTGCTGACCAGTGGTACAGTTAACCTTGTTAACATTTCTTTTTGACTGCAGGAAATTGGGCCCATTCTTTTTCCTGGAATAACTTCCACGCTCGGGTTGAGCATGAGCTCCTAATGTCCACACTTCCTCCTCTCTGCTCCTTCTGAGTGGGTTAGTTGTTAATGAGACAGACTCTGCCCTTGATTAAATCCTCACATTATCACTTGAGCTTTAGGGTCCCAAATGGCACCCTATTCCCTACATCGTGGCCTACTTCTCTCTGGGCCCTGGTCAAAAGAAGTGCACTATGTAGTGAATAGGATGCCATTTAGGACGCATACATTTAGAATAGAACAGAGCGAGGCCAAAGGGGGTCGGTAAGTCTTGAAATAAACAACTAATGTACTGCCCTGTGTTGTTAGCTTGTTGTCGTTTCCTGCTCTGCCTAGCAGGAAGAGCTTCAGGAGGAAGAAGCAGCTCTATATAGGATTGCTGCTCTGCCTACAGGAAGAGCTTCAGGAGGGAGAAGCAGCTCTTTATAGGATTGCTGCTCTGCCTACAGGAAGAGCTTCAGGAGGGAGAAGCAGCTCTTTATAGGATTGACATGTAATGAGGAAGGGAGAGACATATTTACTGGCTTTAACGTCATTTGGGAGAGATTTTCTTACTCACGTCCCAGACTTGTATTGAAATGTTTTATAAGATATCGATAGAGTTTGTACTCGCAGTGTGGGTGGGTGTGCATGTGTACGAACGTGTGTGTATGGTAATGTACATGTTCACAGAGTGTGTGTTGCAGGGCTCGGGGGAGCATCCTGGGGGTTCCTCTCCCCAGAGCCTCTCTCTTTCTCTGGACACTGAACATGTGGAGCTCCCTCTTCTCCTCCTCACTGAGAGAGTGGCAGTACCGTACCTGGGAGGGAGGGAGAGAGAGAGAGAGCAGGAGGGAGAGAGAAAGAGAGAGAGAGAAATAACACCAACTCAGATTTTACCCAACAGATAAAACCTAAACCCTCACTGCTTCCACCACAGATGTATTTTATGGTTATGTTATGGAAGGTGTTCTTCCCCTGGAGGCTCACCCCAAGGTTGGCATGAACGTGCACACATCAAGCCTGATGTTTAGAGCAGACAATTACCACACAGATAAATAAAAACGAGCGGAAGACTAACAACCAACAATGGGCCTTGTGGTTCCCTAACAACAGCAAACAACGCTGGTACACAACGAGAGCCCTCGGAGCGCCGCTCTCTAAACGTTCTCTGGTGTGTGTGTGTGTGTGTGTGTGTGTGTGTGTGTGTGTGTGCCCTACTTTACGGAGGCCTTGTAAACCACAGCTATGCCTGGAATCTCCCCTTCTCCCCTGCTGCAGTATGCCGCTCTGCTCTGAGCCTGGCAGCAAACATCATAAAGTCACTCAGTCAGACGCTTTATTGTTCCAAGGAACAAACGCCTGCCCACCTACAGGACTGGAGCAGAGCAGTCAAAGATGCCCTCTGTGATAGCCTCACATAGCCCCTCTGCACATCTCCCAGGGTAAACTGTGCTGACTAAAGGCGTGGTTTACAATGTGGGTCCAAGGAGTGCTGGTTTACAATCTAGAAAGACATTACAAGGATCCGGTTGTGTTTAAATGCAGTTATGCACCATATGTTACTATGGCGATCGTAGTAGGCGATGTGAGTGGTTTGTCTTTACTAGAATACCTCCACTGTGACGAGGTGACATTCTTTAGTCACCATTAACCTGGCCCGATCCCAAATCTGTGTGGTTAAAGCCATCTCCGCTGACTATCACTGTCTGGGTGAAGCACATTCAGATCTGGGACCAGGGCCTGTATTCACAAAGAGTGTCTAGGATCAGGTTTGTGAATACTAATCTCTCATGGACAGATGTATGTGAATTGAACTGGTACTGTAGAATCTGTTGGAATTGGAATGTGATCTGTGGGATAACGAGGAGCAGTAGGTGTTTTGCAGGTTATTCGGACTAATCACGATTTTGCAGGTGTTAGCATCCTTCGAATTTGGAAGGGGAGGGGACATTCAACCCGTAACTTGCACCGAGAGAGGGTGGAGCTCCTCGTTCTGGTTCCGTTCCTCGTTCTAGCATCTCTTAATTCCTTCTCTTAACACTTATGGACCCAGAACCTAATCAAGCAGCTGACCCATTACCTGAGACTTTAGTTCTGGGTTAACCGAGACTATGTGAATACAGACTCAGTAGATTAACTCTCTGTCCTGGGTTCAGTTCTTACCTCATTGTCATGAGGGGGCAGCTGGTAGAGCAGACCCAGTAGATTAACTCTCTGTCCTGGGTTCAGTTCTTACCTCATTGTCATGAGGCGGCAGCTGGTAGAGCAGCTGTCTGATCCTGTGTTTCTCTCCAGGACTGTTGACGTAGGGGACCTTGTCCTCCGGAAGACAGGAGAAATACTGCTGTACCTGGGGATGGGGGGACGGAGGGATGGGGGGAATGGTTAGAACAGTCTTAGTTCTGTCATACTGCAAATCCACCTTCAATCACACATGTTCCAGGTTGGTCTTAATGGTTCAGTAGTTCAGTTGGAGGGTGATGCTCACCCTAAAAGACCAGGCATACCTCCAGGATCTGTACTGCCCTGCAACATAAATACCCCACTGGGCTCCAGGACAAGAGCACAATCACAGCTGCTTAAAGAGCTTTGTTCGGGCCAGATCCACCATGGTATGCCAACAAAGGCCAGGGTCAGTCAGTCAGTCACAGTCAGTCAGTGGAAAATCACTCAGGTCACAGTTCATACAAGACTGGTGCTTCCGTTGACTGATTGACCATTTTTAAAATAGTTATCCCACCAACCAACTACCTTCTCTTGATGAATGTTTCCACCTCTCCACCATGAGTTCATGACTATCTATGAATATGAAGACCCTGTTTTACCTCCACACATTCTAGAGGTGTAGAGAGTGAAGGGCTGGGAAACATGGGGGACTGGTTGGGGGGGGAGTAAGGTTACAAAAACAAGGTATTTGGCTTGGGAGGCCTCCTGTTGATTTCAGACCTTCATTACTTCCATGTGTGCTCATGGTTAATGAGAGGGTGGGGGAGAGATAGAAGGAAGAGCGAGAGAGAGAGAGAGAGAGACAAGAGCTTTTGGGAAAGAGAGAGAGAGAGCTTTGGGAAAGTGCCACATAGCCTGGAGTCAGAGGCCAGCACTGTTTGCAGTCGGAGCTGAACTGTAAAGAAAGCAGCCAGTGTTAATGATGCTACAGCCACACAGTCAGTATCACTAGGAAGGAGGCATAAAACACTCTCAACCACTCTAGCCCCACAGGCTAACAGGCCACAGTAACGATCTGCTGAGGTTGCATGTTACTGCACTAACTGAAACAGGATGTGAACATGTTTTTATAATAGCTTGTACACTCTTAGAACCCTTTTAGGTTCTACACAGCACCTTCGGCTGTCCCCGTAGGATGATCCCTTGAAGAACCCTTTTGAGTTCCATGTAGAACCCTCTTCTACATGGAACTCAAAATGGTTCAACCTGGAACCGAAAAAGTTTATTCTAAGGATTGAACCTACCTGGAACCAAAAGGGGTTCTCCCATGGGGGCAGCTGTAGAACTGTTTGGAACCTTTTTTTGTAAGAGTGTATAGTTGATGCCACATTGGGACTTAATAGACTTCCGGTGCCGACAGAGATGGCCGCCTAGGTTCCTAGGAAACTATGCAGTATTTTGTTTTTTTACGTGTTATTTCTTACATTGGTACCCCAGGTAATCTCAGGTTTCATTACATACAGTCGGTAGGATAAGAGCAACGTCAACTCAACATCATTATGACCAGGAATACGACTTTCCCGAAGCGGATCCTGTGTTTTGCCCACCACCCAGGACAATGGATCGGATCCCATCCGGCGAACCAAAACAACGTCACCGTAAAAGGGGCAAACAAAGCAGTCTTCTGGTCAGGCTCCGGAGACGGGCACATTGCGCACCACTCCCTAGCATACTACTCGCCAATGTCCAGTCTCTTGACAACAAGGTTGATGAAATCCGAGCAAGGGTAGCACTCCAGAGAAACATCAGAGACTGTAACGTTCTTTGCTTCACGGAAACATGGCTCACTCGAGTGACGCTATCGGAGTCGGTGCAGCCAGCTGGTTTCTTCACACATCGCGCCGACAGAAACAAGCATCTTTCTGGTAAGAAGAGGGGCGGATGGGTATTCCTTATGATTAACGAGATGTGATGTGATCATAACAACATACAGGAACTCAAGTCCTTCTGTTCACCTGACTTAGAATTCCTCACAATCAAATGTCAACAGCATTATCTACCAAGAGAATTCTCTTCGATTATAATGACAGCCATATATATTCCCCCCCAAGCAGACACATCGATGGCCCTGAACAAACTTTATTTGACTCTATGTAAACTGGAAACCACATATCCTGAGGCTGAATTCATTGTAGCTGGGGATTTTAACAAGGCTAATCTGAGAACAAGACTCCCTAAATTCTATCAGCATATCGATTGTGCAACCAGGGCTGGTAAAACCCTGGATCATTGTTATTCTAACTTCCGCGACGCATATAAGGCCCTCCCCCGCCCTCCTTCCAGAAAAGCTGACCACGACTCTATTTTGTTGCTTCCAGCCTATAGACAGAAACTAAAACAGGAAGCTCCCGCGCTCAGGTCTGTTCAACGCTGGTCCGACCAATCTGATTCCACGCTTCAAGACTGCTTCGATCACGTGGATTGGGATATATGTTTCGCATTGCGTCCAACAACAACATTGACGAATACGCTGATTCGGTGAGCGAACTGAAAGCGCAAACCACTGCTTTTAACCAGGGCAAGGTGACCGGAAACATGACCGAACAGTGTAGCTATTCCCTCCGCAAGGCAATCAAACAAGCTAAGCGTTAGTATAGAGACAAAGTAGAGTTGCAATTCAACGGCTCAGACACAAGTGGCAGGTTCTACAGTCAATCATGGATTACAAAAAGAAAACCAGCCCCGTCACGGACCAGGATGTCTTGCTTCCAGACAGACTAAATAACTTCTTTGCTCGCTTTGAGGACAATACAGTGCCACTGACACGGCCCGCTACCAAAACCTGCGGACTCTCCTTCACTGCAGCCGAAGTGAGTAAAACATTTAAACGTGTTAACCCTCGCAGGGCTGCAGGCCCAGACGGCATCCCCAGCTGCGTCCTCAGAGCATGCGCAGACCAGCTGGCTGGTGTGTTTACGGACACATTCAATCAATCCTTATCCCAGTCTGCTTCAAGACATGCTTCAAGAGGTCCACCATTGTTCCTGTTCCCAAGAAAGCTAAACGACTACCGCCCGTAGCACTCACTTCCGTCATCATGAAGTTCTTTGAGAGACTAGTCAAGGACCATATCACCTCCACCCTACCTGACACCCTAGACCCACTCCAATTTGCTTACCGCCCCAATAGGTCCACAGACGACGCAATCGCAACCACACTGCACACTGCCCTAACCCATCTGGACAAGAGGAATGCCTACGTGAGAATGCTGTTCATCGACTACAGCTCAGCATTTAACACCATAGTACCCTCCAAACTCGTCATCAAGCTCGAGACCCTGGGTCTCGACCCCGCCCTGTGCAACTGGGTCCTGGATTTCCTGACGGGCAGCCCCCAGGTGGTGAGGGTAGGTAACAACATCTGGGAGGAGGTGAGGGCCCTCGGAGTGTGGTGTCAGGAAAATAAACTCACACTCAACGTCAACAAAACAAAGGAGATGATCGTGGACTTCAATAAACAGCAGAGGGAGCACCCCCCTATCCACATCGTCAGGACAGTAGTGGAGAGGGTAGTAAATGTTAAGTTCCTCGGCGTACACATCACGAGCAAACTGAATTGGTCCACCCACACAGACAGCGTTGTGAAGAAGGCTCAGCAGCGCCTCTTCAACCTCAGGAGGCCGAAGAAATTTGTCTTGTCACCAAAAGCACTCACAAACTTTTACAGATGCATAGTCGAGAGCATCCTGTCGGGCTGTATCACCGCCTGGTACGGCAACTGCTCCGCCCACAACCGTAAGGCTCTTTAGAGGGTAGTGAGGTCTGCACAATGCATCACCGGGGGCAAACTACCTGCCCTCTAGGACACCTACACCATCCGATGTCACAGGAAGGCCATAAAGATCATCAAGGACAACAACCACCTGAGCCACTGCCTGTTCACCCCACTATCATCCAGAAGGCGAGGTCAGTACAGGTGCATCAAAGCAGGGTCCAAGAGACTGAAAAACAGCTTCTATCTCAAGGCCATCAGACTGTTAAACAGCCACTACTAACATTGAGTGGCTGCTGCCAACATACTGACTCAACTCCAGCCACTTTAATAATGGAAATTGATGTCAAAATATATCACTAGCCACTTTAAACAATGCCACTTAATATAATGTTTACATACCCTACATTACTCATCTCATATGTATATACTGTACTCTATACCATCTACTGCATCTTGCCATCTGTATGTAATACATGTATCACTAGCCACTTTAAACTATGCCACTTTGTTTACATACCCTACGTTACTCATCTCATATGTACAGTGCCTTGCGAAAGTATTCGGCCCCCTTGAACTTTGCGACCTTTTGCCACATTTCAGGCTTCAAACATAAAGATATAAAACTGTATTTTTTTGTGAAGAATCAACAACAAGTGGGACACAATCATGAAGTGGAACGACATTTATTGGATATTTCAAACTTTTTTAACAAATCAAAAACTGAAAAATTGGGCGTGCAAAATTATTCAGCCCCTTTACTTTCAGTGCAGCAAACTCTCTCCAGAAGTTCAGTGAGGATCTCTGAATGATCCAATGTTGACCTAAATGACTAATGATGATAAATACAATCCACCTGTGTGTAATCAAGTCTCCGTATACATGCACCTGCACTGTGATAGTCTCAGAGGTCCGTTAAAAGCGCAGAGAGCATCATGAAGAACAAGGAACACACCAGGCAGGTCCAAGATACTGTTGTGAAGAAGTTTAAAGCCGGATTTGGATACAAAAAGATTTCCCAAGCTTTAAACATCCCAATGAGCACTGTGCAAGTGATAATATTGAAATGGAAGGAGTATCAGACCACTGCAAATCTACCAAGACCTGGCCGTCCCTCTAAACTTTCAGCTCATACAAGGAGAAGACTGATCAGAGATGCAGCCAAGAGGCCCATGATCACTCTGGATGAACTGCAGAGATCTACAGCTGAGGTGGGAGACTCTGTCCATAGGACAACAATCAGTCGTATATTGCACAAATCTGGCCTTTATGGAAGAGTGGCAAGAAGAAAGCCATTTCTTAAAGATATCCATAAAAAGTGTCGTTTAAAGTTTGCCACAAGCCACCTGGGAGACACACAAAACATGTGGAAGAAGGTGCTCTGGTCAGATGAAACCAAAATGGAACTTTTTGGCAACAATGCAAAACGTTATGTTTGGCGTAAAAGCAACACAGCTGAACACACCATCCCCACTGTCAAACATGGTGGTGGCAGCATCATGGTTTGGGCCTGCTTTTCTTCAGCAGGGACAGGGAAGATGGTTAAAATTGATGGGAAGATGGATGGAGCCAAATACAGGACCATTCTGGAAGAAAACCTGATGGAGTCTGCAAAAGACCTGAGACTGGGACGGAGATTTGTCTTCCAACAAGACAAATCCAAAACATAAAGCAAAATCTACAATGGAATGGTTTAAAAATAAACATATCCAGGTGTTAGAATGGCCAAGTCAAAGTCCAGACCTGAATCCAACCGAGAATCTGTGGAAAGAACTGAAAACTGCTGTTCACAAATGCTCTCCATCCAACCTCACTGAGCTCGAGCTGTTTTGCAAGGAGGAATGGGAAAAAATTTCAGTCTCTCGATGTGCAAAACTGATAGAGACATACCCCAAGCGACTTACAGCTGTAATCGCAGCAAAAGGTGGCGCTACAAAGTATTAACTTAAGGGGGCTGAATAATTTTGCACGCCCAATTTTTCAGTTTTTGATTTGTTAAAAAAGTTTGAAATATCCAATAAATGTCGTTCCACTTCATGATTGTGTCCCACTTGTTGTTGATTCTTCACAAAAAAATACAGTTTTATATCTTTATGTTTGAAGCCTGAAATGTGGCAAAAGGTCGCAAAGTTCAAGGGGTCCGAATACTTTCGCAAGGCACTGTATACACTGTACTCAATACCATCTACTGCATCTTGCCTATGCCGCTCTGTACCATCACTCATTCATATATCTTTATGTACATATTCTTCATCCCTTTACACTTGTGTGTATAAGGTAGTTGTTATGGAATTGTTTGGTTAGATTACTCGTTGGTTATTACTGCATTGTCGGAACTAGAAGCACAAGCATTTCGCTACAATCGCATTAACATCTGCTAACCATGTGTATGTGACAAATACAATTAGATTTGTTTTGATTTAATAGTCGACTGGTTTTAACAGAGAAAATAGAGGGAAGCAACTGAGACAAATATATTTCAACAACATTCCAGCAAAAACAAGAGGTAATAGGACGGTAGTACTATGAACCCCTAAACCATGGGATGTATAGCCTAGCCCTAGACTGACTCACTCTGAAACAGAACTCTAAACCATGGGATGTATAGCCTAGCCCTAGACTGACTCACTCTGAAACAGAACTCTAAACCATGGGATGTATAGTCTAGCCCTAGACCCTAGACTGACTCACTCTGAAACATAACTCTAAACCATGGGATGTATAGTCTAGCCCTAGACTGACTCACTCTGAAACAGAACTCTAAACCATGGGATGTATAGTCTAGCCCTAGACCCTAGACTGACTCACTCTGAAACAGAACTCTAAACCATGGGATGTATAGCCTAGCCCTAGACTGACTCACTCTGAAACAGAACTCTAAACCATGGGATGTATAGCCTCGCCCTAGACTGACTCACTCTGAAACAGAACTCTAAACCATGGGATGTATAGTCTAGCCCTAGACTGACTCACTCTGAAACAGAACTCTAAACCATGGGATGTATAGTCTAGCCCTAGACTGACTCACTCTGAAACAGAACTCTAAACCATGGGATGTATAGCCTAGCCCTAGACTGACTCACTCTGAAACAGAACTCTAAACCATGGGATGTATAGCCTAGCCCTAGACTGACTCACTCTGAAACAGAACTCTAAACCATGGGATGTATAGTCTAGCCCTAGACCCTAGACTGACTCACTCTGAAACAGAACTCTAAACCATGGGATGTATAGCCTAGCCCTAGACTGACTCACTCTGAAACAGAACTCTAAACCATGGGATGTATAGCCTCGCCCTAGACTGACTCACTCTGAAACAGAACTCTAAACCATGGGATGTATAGTCTAGCCCTAGACCCTAGACTAACTCACTCTGAAACAGAACTCTAAACCATGGGATGTATAGCCTCGCCCTAGACTGACTCACTCTGAAACAGAACTCTAAACCATGGGATGTATAGTCTAGCCCTAGACTGACTCACTCTGAAACAGAACTCTAAACCATGGGATGTATAGCCTAGCCCTAGACTGACTCACTCTGAAACAGAACTCTAAACCATGGGATGTATAGCCTAGCCCTAGACTGACTCACTCTGAAACAGAACTCTAAACCATGGGATGTATAGCCTAGCCCTAGACTGACTCACTCTGAAACAGAACTCTAAACCATGGGATGTATAGCCTAGCCCTAGACTGACTCACTCTGAAACAGAACTCTAAACCATGGGATGTATAGTCTAGCCCTAGACTGACTCACTCTGAAACAGAACTCTAAACCATGGGATGTATAGCCTAGCCCTAGACCCTAGACTAACTCACTCTGAAACATAACTCTAAACCATGGGATGTATAGTCTAGCCCTAGACTGACTCACTCTGAAACAGAACTCTAAACCATGGGATGTATAGCCTCGCCCTAGACTGACTCACTCTGAAACAGAACTCTAAACCATGGGATGTATAGTCTAGCCCTAGACTGACTCACTCTGAAACAGAACTCTAAACCATGGGATGTATAGTCTAGCCCTAGACTGACTCACTCTGAAACAGAACTCTAAACCATGGGATGTATAGTCTAGCCCTAGACTGACTCACTCTGAAACAGAACTCTAAACCATGGGATGTATAGCCTAGCCCTAGCCCTAGACTGACTCACTCTGAAACAGAACTCTAAACCATGGGATGTATAGCCTAGCCCTAGACTGACTCACTCTGAAACAGAACTCTAAACCATGGGATGTATAGCCTCGCCCTAGACTGACTCACTCTGAAACAGAACTCTAAACCATGGGATGTATAGTCTAGCCCTAGACTGACTCACTCTGAAACAGAACTCTAAACCATGGGATGTATAGCCTCGCCCTAGACTGACTCACTCTGAAACAGAACTCTAAACCATGGGATGTATAGTCTAGCCCTAGACCCTAGACTGACTCACTCTGAAACAGAACTCTAAACCATGGGATGTATAGCCTAGCCCTAGACCCTAGACTGACTCACTCTGAAACAGAACTCTAAACCATGGGATGTATAGCCTAGCCCTAGACTGACTCACTCTGAAACAGAACTCTAAACCATGGGATGTATAGTCTAGCCCTAGACCCTAGACTGACTCACTCTGAAACATAACTCTAAACCATGGGATGTATAGCCTCGCCCTAGACTGACTCACTCTGAAACAGAACTCTAAACCATGGGATGTATAGTCTAGCCCTAGACTGACTCACTCTGAAACAGAACTCTAAACCATGGGATGTATAGCCTAGCCCTAGCCCTAGACTGACTCACTCTGAAACAGAACTCTAAACCATGGGATGTATAGCCTCGCCCTAGACTGACTCACTCTGAAACAGAACTCTAAACCATGGGATGTATAGTCTAGCCCTAGACTGACTCACTCTGAAACAGAACTCTAAACCATGGGATGTATAGCCTAGCCCTAGACCCTAGACTGACTCACTCTGAAACAGAACTCTAAACCATGGGATGTATAACCTAGCCCTAGACTGACTCACTCTGAAACAGAACTCTAAACCATGGGATGTATAGCCTAGCCCTAGACTGACTCACTCTGAAACAGAACTCTAAACCATGGGATGTATAGTCTAGCCCTAGACCCTAGACTGACTCACTCTGAAACAGAACTCTAAACCATGGGATGTATAGTCTAGCCCTAGACCCTAGACTGACTCACTCTGAAACATAACTCTAAACCATGGGATGTATAGCCTAGCCCTAGACTGACTCACTCTGAAACAGAACTCTAAACCATGGGATGTATAGTCTAGCCCTAGACTGACTCACTCTGAAACATAACTCTAAACCATGGGATGTATAGCCTAGCCCTAGACTGACTCACTCTGAAACATAACTGTCATTGTTGGAAAACACTGAAAAACATTGACATGACGACCTGCGTTACCATGATTATTATTTGTCTTAAATCGTATAGATCAGTGTTGACTCCATCCTACTTTCTCCCCGCTCCTCCAGACGAACATTTCCAGGAGATCACAGGCACTCTGCAGGAGGGGCGAATGGCATGTCAGTATGTCTGTATTTATAGACTCCAGACATTAAACATTAAAGCCTGAAGTCTGGCTGCAGTTTGTTTGAGGATTTGTCTCGGATGGCCACACTTCTGTGTTCAGTCAGATCTCAGTGGAAGGCAGTGTGTGTGTGTGTGTGTGTGTGTGTGTGTGTGTGTGTGTGTGTGTGTGTGTGTGTGTGTGTGGAGGGGGGGGGGGGGGGGTTCTGTGTGTGTGTCACAGGAATTCTATGCCTGTGAGGGGTTGTTAGAATATCGAGGGCAGAGAGAGATATAGAATCTGTCAGGAGACATCAGTAGAGTTGGAGAATAGTCCTATTGCTGCTATTCTCTGTGTGCTGTAATGTCCACAGTTTGTGACACTGACAAATAGTGTGACTCTACATCTCACCACCAAAGGGATTTACAAATCAAATCAAATGGATCTATAAAGCCCTTTTTATGTCAGCATTCCTCCTGATCTCCAACAGTTAACATTAGGAGTGGACTGATTCCTCCTGATCTCCAACAGTTAACATCAGGAGTGGATTGATTCCTCCTGATCTGCAACAGTTACCATTAGGAGTGGACTGATTCCTCCTGATCTCCAACAGTTAACATTAGGAGTGGACTGATTCCTCCTGATCTCCAACAGTTAACATTAGGAGTGGACTGATTCCTCCTGATCTCCAACAGTTAACATTAGGAGTGGACTGATTCCTCCTGATCTCCAACAGTTAACATTAGGAGTGGATTGATTCCTCCTGATCTCCAACAGTTAACATTAGGAGTGGACTGATTCCTCCCGATCTCCAACAGTTAACATTAGGAGTGGACTGATTCCTCCTGATCTCCAACAGTTAACATTAGGAGTGGATTGATTCCTCCTGATCTCCAACAGTTAACATTAGGAGTGGACTGATTCCTCCCGATCTCCAACAGTTAACATTAGGAGTGGACTGATTCCTCCTGATCTCCAACAGTTAACATTAGGAGTGGACTGACTCCTCCTGATCTCCAACAGTTAACATTACGAGTGGATTGATTCCTCCTGATCTCCAACAGTTAACATTAGGAGTGGATTGATTCCTCCTGATCTCCAGCAGTTAACATTAGGAGTGGAATGATTCCTCCTGATCTCCAACAGTTAACATTAGGAGTGGATTGATTCCTCCTGGCAGGTCGGGGTCTAGTATTAGCCTATCTATGTGGATGGACATTCAGTTTGCCTGCTGTGTTTTGTGACATTCAGATATGGGTTACAACCAATGGTCACTGTGATGTGATCTGTCACCAACAGCTCCCCGCTACCTCTCCCCAGGAGGAGAGTCATGAACTGTTCCAGGTCCAGAGGCATGGTGAACTGGCCCCTTGTGTTCTACACTCAACGCTGCATCTCAGCCTCACCTCAGGAAGATGGCAACACCCTGTCACTTGGCTTTAAGTCCCTGTGACGTGTGTGTGTGTGTGTGTGTGTGTGTGTGTGTGTGTGTGTGTGTGTGTGTGTGTGTGTGTGTGTGTGTGTGAGAGTGAGAGTGAGAGTGAGAGTGAGAGTGAGAGAGAGAGAGAGAGAGAGAGAGAGATGCCCGTCCCAGTGTCACACCAGCCCTACCAGATGTTCTGTTTCCACCTCGAGCCGAAACTCTGGACTCATCCAACTCAATCCAATGGATGACAACACAGTATTGTCTATTGTCCATCATTATGTATCTCCATCATGTTATATTTACAGTCATATATCTCCATCATGTTATAGTTACAGTCATGTATCTCCATCATGTTATAGTTACAGTCATGTATCTCCATCATGTTATAGTTACAGTCATGTATCTCCATCATGTTATAGTTACAGTCATATATCTCCATCATGTTATAGTTACAGTCATGTATCTCCATCATGTTATAGTTACAGTCATATATCTCCATCATGTTATAGTTACAGTCATGTATCTCCATCATGTTATAGTTACAGTCATGTATCTCCATCATGTTATAGTTACAGTCATGTATCTCCATCATGTTATAGTTACAGGTTATAGTTACAGTCATGTATCTCCATCATGTTATAGTTACAGTCATATATCTCCATCATGTTATAGTTACAGTCATGTATCTCCATCATGTTATAGTTACAGTCATGTATCTCCATCATGTTATAGTTACAGGTTATAGTTACAGTCATATATCTCTATCATGTTATAGTTACAGTCATGTATCTCCATCATGTTATAGTTACAGTCATGTATCTCCATCATGTTATAGTTACAGTCATGTATCTCCATCTAATTTGACTGAAGGTGATGATGCTGTTGACCGTCATCTTGACTTAGCAGAGGCACCAAACACATATACACATGCATTAATTTACTGACTTTATGTGATGCCACTGAGGTGGTCGTTGTTAGCGACCGTAGTTACTGGAGAAGCTTGTGGTTGACTATTCAACAGACAAATGAGGATATGATGATGATGATGATGATGCCGTGCTGCTCACCTGTTCAGGTCTGAGTCCAGGCGGTACCCAGGCGTATTCCTCAAGGGCACAACCTGAGTCATCGTCTGACGTAGAGCTCCTCTGGAAGCCCATGGTCAGTTTCCCCAGCTTCCCCCCCGTCCGCTGCTCCATATCCAGGCCCCGGACACCCCCCGTTCGCTGCTCCACATCCAGGCCCCGGACACCCCCCGTCCGCTGCTCCACATCCAGGCCCCGGACACCCACCGTCCGCTGCTCCACATCCAGGCCCCGGACACCCCCCGTCCGCTGCTCCACATCCAGGCCCCGGACACCCCCCGTCCGCTGCTCCATATCCAGGCCCCGGACACCCCCCGTCCGCTGCTCCATATCCAGGCCCCGGACACCCACCGTCCGCTGCTCCATATGCAGGCCCCGGACACCCCCCGTCCGCTGCTCCATATCCAGGCCCCGGACACCCCCCGTCCGCTGCTCCATATCCAGGCCCCGGACACCCACCGGCCGCTCCAGGTTCATCACACGCGGGCGCTGCCCGAGGGAGACAGAAAAGGAGACGAAGTGTTATCAAATGCCCCCAAATTCAACGTTTAGAATAATTCCTCATTCAGTCAGTGGTTCTTCAGACTTTATATATCGGGAGGGACATCTCTATATCAAACGTTGTTGTCTGTTTCTGCTTTCCTGAAAACACTGGTCTGCTCTCGTATAGAAACAGAGCGGCAGGTAGCCTAGATCCTAGTGGTTAGAGCATTGGGCCAGTAACTGAAAGGTTCCTGGACCGAGCTGGCAAGGTAAAAATCTGTCATTCTGCCCCTGAACAAGGCAGTTAACCCACTGTTCCCCGGTAGGCCGTCATTGTAAATAAGAATCTGTTCTTAACTGACTTGCCTAGCTAAAGAAACAACAGTATCTGAATGGCAGGTTGTAGTTACAGTGGATGACAGGTTGTAGTGTGCCTATATCATGTACAGTGTGCCAATATAATCCTAGAGTTGAATCCCTACATGAAGTACCACTGTAACAGATACCTCCAACTCAGCATCGCTGCTGGAGGGCCTGGGTCTAACAGTGAGCTGGATGGATGCTCACAGCCCTCACTGTAGAGTTAAGACTGTGCAGTATATTAGACAGGTTAGTGGAGTACAGACTGACTGTTGGATCTGGTCTTATAATCATGATTAAATCCCCTTACATCACATGACACTGAACTGTACATTGAGTCAGAGACCTTTTGTACCGGTCACATCCAAAGCTGTGCGTGTGTAAAACATGTATTTAATACCTAGTGTGTGGCTTACAAGGACAGGACAGGGACAAGGACAGGACGCTTGTGGGACTGACACAGAGCGGTACATTCAGAGACCTGTTGTACTGGTCACAATCACAGTGAAACACTACTGGTTCATAGGTTGAGGTTGTATTGGGCACAGGGGGCTGGTGTCCATGACGACACCACAGTACACACGTAGGAGGACATGATATCTCCTCATATAACACAGCTTTGTGTCTGTGATTGTCTAAGGCACACACATCACTATTTCACAGAATCTCAGCCATTTTAGGTTCCTTTCAAAGCCTTTTAAAGGACCTGATAAGGAGGAGGTGTCGGGTTACATCAAGAGATGTTTATCACTTCAGTCTCTCTTCTCTCTTATCACTGTGTTCACCTACTTCAGAGCCCTCTCTCTATCCGCGTCGCAAATGGCACCCTATTCCCTATATAGTGCACTACTTTTGACCAGAGCTCTAAGGGAGCTCTATGTGCCCTGGTCTAAAGTAGTGCACTAAATAGGGAATAGTGTGCCATTTGGGATGTACGACTCTGTCGCTGTCAGATAACCTGGTTTAAGTCTTGGAGGTGTTAAAAACCCCACTTGTGTTTTGTTTGAGCTCCTTTGACGTGCAAATGAAGACCAGAATAGCCTGAGAAGAGCACCCTTGTTTGGGGAGAAAGTTTGAATTTCACAGACGCCCTCTAAACTTAATGGAAGTTCACTCTTGAGTCACAAGGAGGGACCTTCTTCTGAAAGATTAGGTATTTCACAAGGACTGTCACAAGAGACACCAAATGTCCCGAGAGTCTGAGTATGTAGGTCTAATACCTTTCTGTCTAATCATTTAAATAAAAAAGTTAAACAAAAACATGTCAGTAACCTGCTAGCTGTGGAAAATATATGTAAACTAATGTCAGCTAATGTATTCTGAGATATAATTTAAATGCCTTCACATGAGTTAATCACAGTCTAATGCCCATTCAAACAGAGATGGTAATTCTGACTCAGCCAGTCAACATCACTGTGGAGAAATGAATGGGGAAAGTTTGTTTGAATGTGAATACAGTTACAACAAGCCCTGCAGCTCCTAACCAACAAATACAAAAAGGGTTATAAAAGGCTCAGGCTGTAAAACTGGGACTGAGCTCATTTCACACACACAACACAACGTAGTGGCTCTGCCAGCTTTTTACCAAGTAGGACCAGATGACGACATAACTCATTAGTTCTTCTAATCTAACAGAACCCGAGCTCTCTGTGGTATGAGTAGTACTCAGTGTTGACAGCACACATATATATATTTTTAATTTAACTAGGCAAGTCAGTTAAGAGCAAGTTCTTATTGACAATGACAGCCTACCAGGGAACAGTGGGTTAACTGCCTTGTTGAGGGGCAAGAACAACAGATTTGACCTTGTCACCTCAGGGATTTGATCCAGCAACCTTTTGGTTACTGGCCCAACACTCTAACCACTAGACTACCTGCCACCCCGATATATCCTTTAATTAAATAACTGTATGTTTTATATGGATTTCTATGGTTGCCAGATTCTATTGACTCTTTCCCGCACAATCAGAGTCAATATCCTGCTCAATCCACTAAAAAGTAGCCCAATTTTAGATATACTTTCTTGCTACAGTAGGTGCTCAATGCCTTTCCTTGCGTGAGGTAAAACACTTTCCCTAAGTGCCCTTGAGACATTATCCAACGGCCAAGCAACCGAGTCACGAGATGGACGGAGAGATAGAGAGCCATTTGCTAAAGGCGTGTCATTACAATAATTGTCTAGGTCATGTCCTCAAGAGAAAACTGTGATGGATTTCTGGGAATAGCCTGCTAGCGCAGTGTCTAGACGTGAAATATGTTGTCCTCAAAACATTTAATTACAAGGGATAAAAATAACACATTTTGTGTAGCCCAGTTCTGACCACACCAAGAGAAGAGTTCCCTGTGAAAGAATCTAAGAAATTCTCCTGTCAATGTATTGCTAACCCCCATCCTCTTTACTCCAACCTCTGCTTTTAGAAAGTCAAGTAAGGAAAGTCAGAAAAAATCCCCAGCAGATTCCTGAGCCAACATACACAGGTATTCACATTACACCTTGTCACCCGCTGGCAATAACACAATGTGTCTTTAACATAAACAAAAACAAAACGTCTAACTTACTACCCTGCTCTGCTCCTTTAAACCCAGAGAGAGCCGACCGGAGGGAAAGAGAAACATTTGTTTAAAAAAAAAGGCATTTAAAAAGTCCCAACATCGGCACTATGTAAACACCCTCCAGGTGGAGGCCCTGTTGTTCCTATACTGACACATACTAAAGGCCTCTGAGTGGTGCAGCGGTCTGAGGCACTGCATCTCAGTGCTAGAGGTGTCATTACAGACCCTGGTTCGATTCCAGCCTGTATCACAACCGGCTGTGATTGGGAGTCCCATAGGGCGGTGCACAATTTGGCCCAGCATTGTCTGGATTAGGGTTTGGCTGGAGGTCAGCCGTCATTGTAAATAATAATTTGTTCTTAACTGACTTGCCTAGTTAAATAAAGATAAAAATAAAACATGGCAGTTTAAATGTAACAAGTAACCTAAGCAACAGGCGGTGCAAGGACTATGAAATTGTTCTCCAAATATGAAGTATTGGTACTTACGAGAACAGAAAATATGAGTGTAAGATTCATTACACAGTCATCTCCATTTTAAGTTTATTGTTTTGTTTTGCTTATTCTTTGGGGTTTTGAGTTCAATATTATGTTACGTAATGACTAGGCAAATAATATTTTATTTATCTAATGCAAATTATTACATTAGTTTAAAAATGCCTATAACAGATTTCATATGGCAATTTCCTGGAATATCAAATACAGTGTACGGAGATGTTGTTGTTATTACTACCAAATAGCATATACAGCCCTAGTGATTTACACTGAAGAATATGATGAATCCCTACATATAGGCAGAATACAATAGAAACACAATCATGTTGTTGTTATTACTACCAAATAGCATATACAGCTCTAGTGATTTACACTGAAGAATATGATGAATCCCTACATATAGGCAGAATACAATAGAAACACAATCATGTTGTTGTTATTACTACCAAATATACATATACAGCTCTAGTGATTTACACTGAAGAATATGATGAATCCCTACATATAGGCAGAATACAATAGAAACAACAATCAGAGCAGATAGTGAAAACAGTCATGCAGACAAGAGTCACTGACTCCTGCAGATGTAGGATCTTAATATAATCAGACATATGTAGGAGTTTCTCTTACCATAACCCTATAGAGAGGAGTATATCTAACCCCAACCCTATGTAGTATGTAGCTAGATCATTAGGGTTGGAGAGGGGACTCTAAAGCCAGAGGTCGTCCCTCACAGCCTGTCCTGATGAACTGATGAAGACTGTTATTCCAGGGCCAGATAGGTGTCAGGGCCAGATAGGGTGTCAGGGCCAGATATGTGTCAGGGCCAGATAGGTGTCACGGCCAGATAGGTGTCAGGGACAGATAGGTGTCAGGGCCAGATAGGTGTCAGGGCCAGATAGGTGTCAGGGCCAGATAGGGTGTCAGGGCCAGATAGGTGTCAGGGCCAGATAGGTGTCAGGGCCAGATAGGTGTCAGGGACAGATAGGTGTTAGGGCCAGATGGGTGTCAGGGCCAGATAGCTGTCAGGGCCAGATAGGTGTTAGGGCCAGGGATAGGGGGGCACAGGGGGACTAACACGGTTTGACTGAGACCACCTGCACACACACATCCTGCCTCGCTGTTGATACATATACTGGCAGCTGACAACACTGACAGTGGGAGCGGGCAGGGAGGCGAGAGAGAGACACACACCGATATAGAGCCTCATCTGGGAGGAGGAGAGAGAGAGACACACCGATATAGAGCCTAATCTGGGAGGAGGAGAGAGAGAGACACACACTGATATAGAGCCTCATCTGGGAAGAGAGAGAGACACACTGATATAGAGCCTAATCTGGGAGGAGGAGAGAGAGAGACACACACCGATATAGAGCCTCATCTGGGAGGAGAGAGAGACACACACTGATATATATAGAGCCCCATCTGTCTCACCTCCCCTCTGTTGACGTCAAACAACCACTCACGCATCACGTTCCACATACTTCTGAACTAAGCCTAACCATTCTGTCTGTCAACATATCGTTCATCCGTTTACAGCAGTTAGCTCCACCCATAACAAACCTGAATCTACCCAATAATTATAACTCTACATTCACAGAGCTTCCACTCCCTCTACATTGTAATGGTTTTAAATCAGTTTCCAAAAAGTATGAATTGCTCTCTGTTGCATCTGAAGGAGCCCAAGGCAGAACTCTTACCTCTATGAAAAGCATTGGTCCTCTCCTCTCTTCCCAAATCCCTCAGTCACAAGACGACTCTCCCAGCCTCCGCCACAGCGCTAGAGGTCCGGCTGCATGCCCACAACACTACTCCCACAGAGTCTAATCTATCCACAGGGTCCTCCAATTTCCTCCAACGTTGGTCTATCCAAGCTGTCTCAGTGTTAGACCAAGGATAATCAATTAGAAAATGCAAAGGTTTGAATCACAAACACATATACACATGGAGGTGATGTCTCTGTCTCCAGTGTCTGAGTGAGTGTGTGTGTGAGCTGCACTCACCCTGCTCTGGCACTCAGGCCAGCCC
Organism: Oncorhynchus mykiss; assembly: GCF_013265735.2. Taxonomy (NCBI): domain Eukaryota; kingdom Metazoa; phylum Chordata; class Actinopteri; order Salmoniformes; family Salmonidae; genus Oncorhynchus; species Oncorhynchus mykiss. The sequence continues at coordinate 11,960,304 of NC_048585.1, forward strand.
CTCCCCCTCATCCCTCCCCCCCCTCCTCCTCATCTCCCTCCTACTTATCCCCCTCCTTCCTCCCCCTCCCTCATCCTCCTCCCTCCTCCCCTTCTCTCCAGCCCTCACACTGCACTTCAAATACACTTCAAGAATCAACAGCCACAGCCAAGCTCCCCACCGTTCCCCTCACCCCTCTCCGCTGACCGTTCCCCTCACCCCCTCACCCCCTCCTCCTTTCCCCTCACCCCTCACCCCTCTTCCCTCCCATCCCCTCACCTTCCTTCTCTCTAACATCCCTCTGACCAGATGACTGTCCACAACATTTCCACACACTGACCGACGTTCCAATCACTGCACAGCCGTACACGTTCTCATTCTCAAGTGGGCAACAACTTACAGACACAAACGCTCTGCCTCTCTCTAACTCTCTCCCCCCCTTCTCTCTCTCTCTCTCTCTCTCTCTCTCTCTCTGCCTCTCTCTGCCTCTCTCTGTCTCTCTCTCTCTCCCTCTCTCCCTCTCTCTCTCTCTTGCTCTGCCTCTCTCTAACTCTCTCCCCCCCTTCTCTCTCTCTCTCTCCCTCTCCCTCTCCCTCTCCAAACCTCTGCTATCATCAAGTGGTTTCTCCTCACCAGAGAACAGATCCAGGGTTATGTCAGAGGCTCTCTGTAGAGAAAACATCTGTGGTTCAATCTGTTCCACCGTTTGTCTGATTTACTGGTGTTCCAGCTTTAAACCTCAAGTCCACAGAACAATAACCATTATGTGAAACAATCAAATATGGTTTAATTATTGCTTCCAGCTAAATAAATAGATGACCTCAGAATTATTGCAGGAAGCAAGCTGAGTGTTTTGGAAGTGTCTTCAAATCAAATTGTATTGATGTTTATGTGAGTGTAGCGAAATGCTTGTGTTTCTAGTTCCGACCTTGCAGTAATAACCAACAGGTAATCTAACAATTTCACACAACTACCTTTTACACACAAGTGCAAAGGAATTAATAAGAATATGTACATCGGCCATGAGCGATGGCCGAACGGCATAGGCAAGATGCAGTAGATGGTGTAGAGTACAGTATATACATATGAGATGAGTAATGTAGGGTATGTAAACATTATATAAAGTCGCATTGTGTAAAGTGACTAGTGATACATTTATTAAATCCATTTATTTTTATTTTTAAAGTGGCTAGTGACATGTAAACAGTGATACAAACTGTAGCCATCTCCTACTGTAGCCATCTCCTACTGTAGCCATCTCCTATCTGCGTCACATCTTTGTATATTTGACCTTTATCTATATTTTATCTTTTATCTTCTATCTTTAATCAGCATATGAAATATTCCCATGACGTTTTCTGCAGAGGCTGAGATGGTGAGAGTCCTCATCTATTCCTATGGATGTCACCACATACAACCCCAAACTGAGCTCCCCTACTCCCAGCCTGAATGAGTGTCACTGAGGAGTCACCTCTCATCTCAAATGATCCCAGAACAGTTCACATCAGCAGTGAACTCCCAACAGGCAGCCTAGTGGTTAAGCACATTGGGCCAGTTACCGAAAGGTCGCTGGTTTGAATCCCCAATCAACTAGGAGAAAAATCTGTTGATGTGTGCTTGAGCAATTCACTTAATCTCAGTTGCTCTGGATACGATCTTCTGCTAAATGATACACATGTATCACGCACATGTTCCAGAACCTCAACGCAATTCCATATAGGACAGAACGTTGTTTACTGGTCGGAGATCAACATTTAGAACGTCCATAAACAAGCTAGAGATGTTTCCTTGCTTTATTTGCACCAGGTCTTCACCATTGCTCATCATGAGGGGTTGATGGCTTCATTAAAGAGCTGAATGACAAATGTGTTTCCATCTTTGTGCCTGGGACAAAGGACCCTCCCTCAGGACGCCCTGCCACTGTCTATGGAGAATGGAGCAAAACAGTTTGTCACATGCCAAATTACCAGGTACACATGAGGAATAACTATGATTTAGGATTTGTGAGGGAGGGAGGGAGGGAGGGAGGGAGGGAAAGAGAGAAAAGGAGAGAGATACAGAGACAGTGAGAGAGAGAGCAAAGAGCAATTCTGGCATACCTTTCAGAGAGAGGCGAACAGACTCTCCAGGTTTCCAGGGTCTTGGCACAGCAAACTAAAAGCCACTTTAACTTAGCTCAGAGAATACCATGCTTTGAGTGGAAGATATTTATCTGGATCAACATGTAAAACTCCTGGTGGAAACGTTAAAGTAAGGTAAGAAAACAAATCCTAGTTTGACCAACATATCAAAATGGCCGAACCAAAGAGTCACTTTTCGGACCAAGACACCAACAAAAAAGCCCCAAAGCCACTTTTCCTCTCACAATATAGACAATGACAGGGTCACAAAATGCCTGAAGATTAAAAAATACTTCCAGGAATAGAGGCTCTTTCTTTCAGACAATAGAGGAGATATTATCCATTCAGATGTAGGCTGGGCTTGTGGCCAGAAGCCACCGTGGGGTCGTTCAGAGAAAGCCCTTCAGAAACAGAAGAGGCAGTTGACCTTGTCATCTGATCTGCTTCCTGAGGTGTGTGTGCATGTCCCACCATCCCATCCTTTCCTGCTTCCTCCAGTCCAGAATAGCAGAACCGTCTGTCCCAATCCACACTGTGAAACAGTGAAGAACCAAATATACCTCAGTGCTTTCTTAGTCAAGAGGAGGAAGTAATGTAGCGAAACACCTAGGGTGTATTTCCTGCCAGTTTCCTTCCTTCCCATTGTAAACCCCATTGACCTTCCCCTGGGTGGCCATTGTGGGGATAATGGTGATATTTCAACGACGTGCCAGGCCATCGGACATGCTCTGAGTGAATGATGCCTTGGCTGGTATTCAGATGTCCGCAGCCTTTCGAGTCAATGTAACTAATGAAGGGTTTATGCAGTAACCTTTGGCACTGTCACACACACCACTGACACACACAAACACACACTCCCGCTGTCATCCAATCCACCCATCTGCCTATTGCCTCGCTCCATTCACAACCCAGTCTAACTTCTAACCTGTCAGGGCTATGGTCAGTAAACCTGAGACCCAGTCAGATTCCAAACTAATATACCTACAGACCCAAAACAGAAAGCTGTGTCCCTCAACCCCCCTAGACTAAACAGAAAGCTGTGTCTCTCGACTCCCCTAGACTAAACAGAAAGCTGTGTGCCTCGACCCCCCTAGACTAAACAGAAAGCTGTGTTCCTCAACTCCCCTAGACAAAACAGAAAGCTGTGTCCCTCAACTCCCCTAGACTAAACAGAAAGCGGTGTCCCTCAACTCCCCTAGACAAAACAGAAAGCTGTGTCCCTCAACCCCCCTAGACAAAACAGAAAGCTGTGTCCCTCAACCCCCCTAGACTAAACAGAAAGCTGTGTCCCTCAACTCCCCTAGACAAAACAGAAAGCTGTGTCCCTTAACTCCCCTAGACTAAACAGAAAGCTGTGTCTCTCGACCCCCCTAGACAAAACAGAAAGCTGTGTCTCTCGACCCCCCTAGACAAAACAGAAAGCTGTGTCCCTCAACTCCCCTAGACTAAACAGAAAGCTGTTTCTCTCGACTCCCCTAGACTAAACAGAAAGCTGTGTCTCTCGACTCCCCTAGACAAAACAGAAAGCTGTGTCTCTCGACTCCCCTAGACTAAACAGAAAGCTGTGTTCCTCAACTCCCCTAGACAAAACAGAAAGCTGTGTCTCTCAACTCCCCTAGACTAAACAGAAAGCTGTGTCTCTCGACCCCCCTAGACTAAACAGAAAGCTGTGTTCCTCAACTCCCATAGACAAAACAGAAAGCTGTGTCCCTCAACCCCCCTAGACTAAACAGAAAGCTGTGTCCCTCAACTCCCCTAGACAAAACAGAAAGCTGTGTCCCTCAACTCCCCTAGACTAAACAGAAAGCTGTGTCCCTCAACCCCCCTAGACAAAACAGAAAGCAGTGTCCATTGACTCCCCTAGACAAAACAGAAAGCAGTGTCCCTCGACTCCCCTAGACAAAACAGAAAGCAGTGTGCATTGACTCCCCTAGACAAAACAGAAAGCAGTGTCCCGTGTCCCTCGACTCCCCTAGACAAAACAGAAAGCAGTGTCCATTGACTCCCCTAGACAAAACAGAAAGCAGTGTCCATTGACTCCCCTAGACAAAACAGAAAGCTGTGTCTCTCGACCCCTAGACAAAACAGAAAGCTGTGTCCCTCGACTCCCCTAGACAAAACAGAAAGCTGTGTCTCTCGACTCCCCTAGACTAAACAGAAAGCTGTGTCTCTCGACCCCTAGACTAAACAGAAAGCTGTGTCCCTCGACCCCCCTAGACTAAACAGAAAGCTGTGTCCCTCGACTCCCCTAGACTAAACAGAAAGCTGTGTCTCTCGACCCCCCTAGACTAAACAGAAAGCTGTGTCCCTCGACTCCCCTAGACTAAACAGAAAGCTGTGTCTCTCGACCCCCCTAGACTAAACAGAAAGCTGTGTCCCTCGACTCCCCTAGACTAAACAGAAAGCTGTGTCTCTCGACCCCCCTAGACTAAACAGAAAGCTGTGTCCCTCGACTCCCCTAGACTAAACCGAAAGCTGTGTCTCTCGACCCCCCTAGACTAAACAGAAAGCTGTGTCTCTCGACCCCCCTAGACTAAACAGAAAGCTGTGTCTCTCGACTCCCCTAGACTAAACAGAAAGCTGTGTCTCTCGACCCCCCTAGACTAAACAGAAAGCTGTGTCTCTCGACTCCCCTAGACTAAACAGAAAGCTGTGTTCCTCAACTCCCCTAGACTAAACAGAAAGCTGTGTCTCTCGACCCCCCTAGACTAAACAGAAAGCTGTGTCTCTCGACTCCCCTAGACTAAACAGAAAGCTGTGTTCCTCAACTCCCCTAGACTAAACAGAAAGCTGTGTCTCTCGACCCCCCTAGACTAAACAGATTTACAAGTCAAAGAGGTGTTATCCCAGATGTGTATTTTCCTGTATTCAACGAGGTGTCTATTTTCCTGTGCCGCATAACATCATTCACATACTGTCGGTGTCTATCAGAGTTGTGTATTAGAGGAGGGATGATGTGTTAATGTGGTCATTGATGTGCTCAGATGGACGACCATGTTGTTAAGTGTTTGAATTAGCACAGTAGAGATAGCCGGAGTTAGCTCCTAATGAGACGTTTAGCTACCAGTGTTCTGCACATCACACAGGTCAGATCACTACTAAGGATAGATAGGGGATAAAGTCCCATGGCTGATCAGTCAGAACACTGGCCGTGACCCCACTCTCAGAGGGTGTGTCAGGGGGAGTTGGGATATGCAAAAAACACATTTCTAATTAACACGTATTAATACACACTGGTACATGTGTAAAACAGGACAAATCAAATCACTTTTTATTGGTCACATACACATGTTTAGCAGACGTTATTGCAGGTGTAGCGAGTGTTCCTAGGGCCAACAGTACAGTAATATCTAACAATTCACAACAATACACACACATCTAAAGTAAAAGAATGGAATTAAGGAATATATAAATATTTGGACGAGCAATGTCGGAGTGGCATAGACTAAAATACAGTAGAAGAGAATACAGTATATACATATGAGATGAGGAAAGCAGTATGTAAACATTATTAAAGTGATTATTATTAAAGTGATTCCAAATGACCAGTGATTCCAAATCCAATCACCCACCTAATGATTATTTTATCAGGGTGTATAACTATTCGTCAGAAGCCATTTCCTCATCTGATGTCTTAGGAGACAACATCATCCTACTAATACAAGAACCTTCGCACTTAAAATATAGATTATTATGTTCTGTAGTTCAGTTTGGTGAGATAAAATATAGATTATTATGTTCTGTAGTTCAGATTGGTGAGATAAAATATAGATTATTATGTTCTGTAGTTCAGATTGGTGAGATAAAATATAGATTATTATGTTCTGTAGTTCAGATTGGTGAGATAAAATATAGATTATTATGTTCTGGTGAGATAAAATGTAGATTATTATGTTCTGTAGTTCAGATTGGTGAGATAAAATATAGATTATTATGTTCTGGTGAGATACAATATAGATTATTATGTTCTGGTGAGATAAAATATAGATTATTATGTTCTGGTGAGATAAAATATAGATTATTATGTTCTGGTGAGATAAAATATAGATTATTATGTTCTGGTGAGATAAAATATAGATTATTATGTTCTGGTGAGATAAAATATAGATTATTATGTTCTGGTGAGATAAAATGTAGATTATTATGTTCTGTAGTTCAGTTTGATGAGATAAAATGGTCAATAGAACTATCAAACTAAAACTACAATCCTCCTCTATATAATCAACATGTCCTAGCATACCCCCTCTAGATTTCACCCCCTCTAGATTTCACAACTCTAGATTTCACCCCTCTAGATTTCACCCCCTCTAGATTTCACCCCCTCTAGATTTCACCCCTCCAGATTACACCCCCTCTAGATTTGAATAAAACCCAATACAACTTAATAAAACCCAGTACAACTTAATAAAACCCAATACAACTTAATAAAACCCAACACAACTTAATAAAACACAATACAACTTAATAAAACCCAATGCAACTTAATAAAACCCAACACAACTTAACAAAACCCAACACAACTTAATTAAACCCAATACAACTTAACAAAACCCAATGCAACTTAATAAAACCCAGTACAACGTAATAAAATGTAATATATCTTAACAAAACAAAATGCAATTTAAAAAACCCAGTACAACTTAATAAAACCCAGTACAACTTAATAAAACCCAATACAACTTAATAAAACCCAACACAACTTAATAAAACCCAATACAACTTAATAAAACCCAGTACAACTTAATAAAACCCAATACAACTTAATAAAACCCAACACAACTTAATAAAACCCAGTACAACTTAATAAAACCCAATACAACTTAATAAAACCCAACACAACTTAATAAAACCCAGTACAACTTAATAAAACCCAATACAACTTAATAAAACCCAACACAACTTAATAAAACCCAGTACAACTTAATAAAACCCAATACAACTTAATAAAACCCAATACAACTTAACAAAACCCAATACAACTTAATAAAACCCAATGCAACTTAATAAAACCCAATACAACTTAATAAAACCCAATACAACTTAATAAAACCCAACACAACTTAATAAAACCCAATGCAACTTAATAAAACCCAATGCAACTTAATAAAACCCAATGCAACTTAATAAAACCCAATGCAACTTAACAAACCCCAATACAATTTAATAAAACCCAATGTAACTTAATAAAACCAAAAACAACAAAATAAAACCCAATGCAATTTAATAAAATGTAATATATCTTAACAAAACAAAATGCAACTTAACAAAACCCAGTACAACTTAACAAAACAAAATACAACTTAATAAAACACAATACAACTTAATAAAACCCAATACAACTTAACAAAACCCAGTACAACTTAACAAAACCCAGTACAACTTAACAAAACAAAATACAACTTAATAAAACACAATACAACTTAATAAAACACAATACAACTTAATAAATCCCTATACAACTTAATAAAACCCAATACAACTTAACAAAACCCAATACAACTTAACAAAACCCAGTACAACTTAACAAAACCCAGTACAATTTAACAAAACCCAATACAACTTAATAAAACCCAATACAATTTAATAAAACCCAATACAACTTAATAAAACCCAATGCAACTTAATAAAACCCAATACAACTTAACAAACCCCAATACAACTTAATAAAACCCAGTACAACTTAACAAAACCCAGTACAACTTAATAAAACCCAGTACAATTTAATAAAACCCAGTACAATTTAATAAAACCCAGTACAACTTAACAAAACCCAGTACAATTTAATAAAACCCAATACAACTTAACAAAACCCAGTACAACTTAATAAAACCCAGTACAATTTAATAAAACCCAATACAATTTAATAAAACCCAAAACAACTTAATAAAACCCAATACAACTTAACAAAACCCAGTACAACTTAATAAAACCCAATACAACTTAATAAAACCCAATACAACTTAACAAAACACAATACAACTTAATAAAACCCAAAACAACTTAATAAAACCCAATACAACTTAACAAAACCCAGTACAACTTAATAAAACCCAATACAACTTAATAAAACCCAATACAACTTAACAAAACACAATACAACTTAATAAAACACAAAACAACTTAATAAAACACAAAACAACTTAATAAAACCCAATACAACTTAATAAAACCCAATACAACTTAATAAAACCCAATACAACTTAACAAAACCCAGTACAACTTAATAAAACCCAGTACAATTTAATAAAACCCAATACAATTTAATAAAACCCAAAACAACTTAATAAAACCCAATACAACTTAACAAAACCCAGTACAACTTAATAAAACCCAATACAACTTAATAAAACCCAATACAACTTAACAAAACACAATACAACTTAATAAAACCCAAAACAACTTAATAAAACCCAATACAACTTAACAAAACCCAGTACAACTTAATAAAACCCAATACAACTTAATAAAACCCAATACAACTTAACAAAACACAATACAACTTAATAAAACACAAAACAACTTAATAAAACACAAAACAACTTAATAAAACCCAATACAACTTAATAAAACCCAATACAACTTAACAAACCCCAGTACAACTTCATAAATGAGTGTAGTCTGGCCCAGGAGTGGGAAGGTGAACGGAAAGGCTCTGGAGCAACGAACCGCCCTTGCTGTCTCTGCCTGGCCGGTTCCCCTCTTTCCACTGGGATTCTCTGCCTCTAACCCTATTACAGGGGCTGAGTCATTGGCTTACTGGGGCTCTCTCATACCGTCCCTGGGAGGGGTGCGTCACCTGAGTGGGTTGAGTCACTGATGTGATCATCCTGTCTGGGTTGGCGGCCCCCCCTTGGGTTGTGCCGTGGCGGAGATCTTTGTGGGCTATACTCAGCCTTGTCTCAGGATGGTAAGTTGGTGGTTGAAGATATCCCTCTAGTGGTGTTGGGGCTGTGCTTTGGCAAAGTGGGTGGGGTTATATCCTTCCTGTTTGGCCCTGTCCGGGGGTGTCCTCGGATGGGGCCACAGTGTCTCCTGACCCCTCCTGTCTCAGCCTCCAGTATTTATGCTGCAGTAGTTTATGTGTCGGGGGGCTAGGGTCAGTTTGTTATATCTGGAGTACTTCTCTTGTCCTATTTGGTGTCCTGTGTGAATTTAAGTGTGCTCTCTCTAATTCTCTCTTTCTCTCTTTCTTTCTCTCTCTCGGAGGACCTGAGCCCTAGGACCATGCCTCAGGACTAGTTGACATGATGACTCCTTGCTGTCCCCAGTCCACCTGGCCGTGCTGCTGCTCCAGTTTCAACTGTTCTGCCTTATTATTATTGGACCATGCTGGTCATTTATGAACATTTGAACATCTTGGCCATGTTCTGTTATAATCTCCACCCGGCACAGCCAGAAGAGGACTGGCCACCCCACATAGCCTGGTTCCTCTCTAGGTTTCTTCCTAGATTTTGGCCTTTCTAGGGAGTTTTTCCTAGCCACTGTGCTTCTACACCTGCATTGCTTGCTGTTTGGGGTTTTAGGCTGGGTTTCTGTACAGCACTTTGAGATCAAATCAAATCAAATCAAATCAAATTTTATTTGTCACATACACATGGTTAGCAGATGTTAATGCGAGTGTAGCGAAATGCTTGTGCTTCTAGTTCCGACAATGCAGTAATAACAAGTAATCTAACTAACAATTCCAAAACTACTGTCTTGTACACAGTGTAAGGGGATAAAGAATATGTACATAAGGATATATGAATGAGTGATGGTACAGAGCAGCATAGGCAAGATACAGTAGATGGTATCGGGTACAGTATGTACAAATGAGATGAGTATGTAAACAAAGTGGCATAGTATAGTATAAAGTGGCTAGTGATACATGTATTACATAAGGATACCGTCGATGATATAGAGTACAGTATATACGTATGCATATGAGATGAATAATGTAGGGTAAGTAACATTTATATAAGGTAGCATTGTTTAAAGTGGCTAGTGATATATTTACATCATTTCCCATCAATTCCCATTATTAAAGTGGCTGGAGTTGAGTCAGTGTCAGTGTGTTGGCAGCAGCCACTCAGTGTTAGTGGTGGCTGTTTAACAGTCTGATGGCCTTGAGATAGAAGCTGTTTTTCAGTCTCTCGGTCCCAGCTTTGATGCACCTGTACTGACCTCGCCTTCTGGATGATAGCGGGGTGAACAGGCAGTGGCTCGGGTGGTTGATGTCCTTGATGATCTTTATGGCCTTCCTGTGACATCGGGTGGTGTAGGTGTCCTGGAGGGCAGGTAGTTTGCCCCCGGTGATGCGTTGTGCAGACCTCACTACCCTCTGGAGAGCCTTACGGTTGAGGGCGGTGCAGTTGCCATACCAGGCGGTGATACAGCCCGCCAGGATGCTCTCGATTGTGCATCTGTAGAAGTTTGTGAGTGCTTTTGGTGACAAGCCGAATTTCTTCAGCCTCCTGAGGTTGAAGAGGCGCTGCTGCGCCTTCTTCACGATGCTGTCTGTGTGAGTGGACCAATTCAGTTTGTCTGTGATGTGTATGCCGAGGAACTTAAAACTTGCTACCCTCTCCACTACTGTTCCATCGATGTGGATAGGGGGGTGTTCCCTCTGCTGTTTCCTGAAGTCCACAATCATCTCCTTAGTTTTGTTGACGTTGAGTGTGAGGTTGTTTTCCTGACACCACACTCCGAGGGCCCTCACCTCCTCCCTGTAGGCCGTCTCATCGTTGTTGGTAATCAAGCCTACCACTGTTGTGTCGTCCGCAAACTTGATGATTGAGTTGGAGGCGTGCGTGGCCACGCAGTCGTGGGTGAACAGGGAGTACAGGAGAGGGCTCAGAACGCAACCTTGTGGGGCCCCAGTGTTGAGGATCAGCGGGGAGGAGATGTTGTTGCCTACCCTCACCACCTGGGGGCGGCCCGTCAGGAAGTCCAGTACCCAGTTGCACAGGGCGGGGTCGAGACCCAGGGTCTCGAGCTTGATGACGAGCTTGGAGGGTACTATGGTGTTGAATGCCGAGCTGTAGTCAATGAACAGCATTCTCACATAGGTATTCCTCTTGTCCAGATGGGTTAGGGCAGTGTGCAGTGTGGTTGAGATTGCATCGTCTGTGGACCTATTTGGGCGGTAAGCAAATTGGAGTGGGTCTAGGGCAGGGGTGTCAAAGTCAAATGGACGGAGGGCCAAATAAAAAAATCAGCTACAAGACGAGGGCCGGACTGTTCGAATGTTCATTGAAACATTTTTAAATGACGCATATAGTCTAGTGAACCTAATTGAACCTACTGAAAACCTAACAAATATATTACAATATGATCAGATAAATAAAGCAATATTTTCTTATGGCTCTGTCAGTAATCTTTAATTTTCAACAGACACAAAAGACAAATTTCCTTTATATAAATATCCCCATAACATGAACATTAAATGAAAGAAACCGGTATTCAAGGCACCATCAGTAGACTATATTTTCTATTTTAGCAAAAGTGGGCTAAATTTACTTCAAAGAAAAAACAATAATAGCAATTTTCTATCATCCACTCAACTGAAATATTTTTAAAATATAATTGGATTGAAATACAAAAAAATAAAGTGCAAAAATCTATTAATCAAAAACAACACTTTGTTTAAGGAGAAGTAACATGCAGTGAAAACAAATATTAAATTTTAACTTTTAAACTTGAACTGAGTAAAAACTCTAAATATGTGATTGCACAGTAATGTTCACTTGTTTGAGGTTGAGGGTGATACTTGGTGGTGTCCCATCTTTTCCACAAGTTCATCAATGTTCGGGGTAAGGCTCTGAGCTGAAGAAATCCTCAGAATTGAGTGGAGGTGTTCAGCAGTAAGTCGACTTCTGTGTGATGTTTTGTTCAGGTTCATCAAAGAAAACAGTTGTTCACACAGGTATGTGCTGCCAAACATAGACAACGTTTGAGCAGCCTGGATGCGCAGCTGGGGCATTGTGCCGGGGAGGAAACGGGCGAACTCCGCAGCACCCACTGCCGCATATTTTGCCCTCAGTGCATCATTGCATTGGAGGTCAATCAACTCCATTTGGAGGTTTGGTGGTGAGCTTTCCACGTCAACAGCAAATGGGTTACCGAGCAGTTCCAACCTGCTTTTTTGTGCTTCAAAGTCAGCAAATCGGCGTCGAAAGTCAGCGGCAAGCATACCTATTTTATCAGCCAACTGTGTGCTCGGGAACGCACTGGTAGAGAGCTTCTCTTTCATGGTCTGGCAGCTGGGAAAGTGGCTCAAATTTTCTTTCCGCATCTGCGTCTCCCACAGAGTCAGTTTGGTTTTAAATGCCTTCACTGTACTGTACATATCAGAGATGACACGATCCCGACCCTGCAGCTGCAAGTTTATTGCATTCAGATGACTCGTAATGTCACACAGAAAAGCCATTTCACACAGAAACATTTCGTCTCGGAGTTGTGTTGTGTCTTTCCCTTTGCTGTCCAAGAACAGACAAATCTCCTCACGAAGCTCGAAACATCTTTGAAGCACCTTTCCCTGGCTTAGCCATCGCACCTCTGTGTGATAAGGCAAATCACCATGCTCCGTTTCTAACTCCGTCAGAAATGCCTTGAACTGGCGGTGATTCAAACCTTTGGCTCTGATAAAGTTAACTGTGCGCGTGATGATGCTCATTACATGCTCCATTTTCAAGGCTTTACCGCACAACGCTTCCTGGTGTATGATACAATGATAAGCTGTCAGCTCACCTGTCGCGTTTTCCTCTTGCATCTTTTCCCGTATATTCGCCACCAGTCCGCTCCTGTGTCCACACATCGCAGGTGCTCCGCCGGTTGTCAAACCCACGAGTTTTTCCCAAGGCAGCTCCATCTCATTTACACATCTTGACACCTCTTCATACAAATCATGCCCCGTAGTTGTGCCATGCATAGGACGTAAAGCCAAAAACTCCTCTGTCACGCTTAGGTTGGAGTCCACTCCGCGGATGAAAATTGACAACTGGGCAATGTCAGAAATGTCGGTGCTCTCATCCACAGCCAAGGAATATGCAATAAAATCTTTTCCCTTTTTCACAAGCTGCTCTTTTAGATTGATGGACAACTGGTCTACTCTCTCGGCAATGGTGTTTCTGCTCAGACTCACATTTAAAAAGAGTTGCCTTTTTTCTGGGCAAACTTCGTCACAAACTTTAATCATGCAGTTTTTGATGAAATCCCCCTCCGTAAATGGCCGGGCTGATTTAGCGATCTCTTCTGCCAAAATAAAACTGGCCTTGACAGCAGCCTGGCCTTGTGATTTGGCTTTTTTGAACAGAGCCTGTCGAGATTTGAGGCCTCGTTTTAATTCCTCTGCCTTTTGTAGCCTTTGTTCCATGTCCATATTCTTGTTTTTGTCCGCGTGTTTCGTTTCATAATGTCGTCTCAGATTATACTCTTTCAGTACCGCCACACTTTCTCCACACAGAAGACACACAGGTTTTCCAGCTACCTTCGTGAACATATACTCCGACTCCCACCTTGTTTGAAACCCCCGGTTCTCAGTATCCACCTTCCGTTTTGCCATTTTTGATGGGTATCTGAAAGTTAATTTTACTGTGATGCTGACGACTGCTGTGCCAATAAATATTGAAATGAAGCAGCCTACTGCTCGGTGCGTCACCTTTGCATTGTGGGAAATGTAGTATTGGTGCGTGTAAAAGATCTGCGGGCTGCCGGCTTGCTGCGGGCCGGTTCTAATAATAAATCAAGATCATCCCAGGGGCCGTAAAAAACCTTCTTGCGGGCCGGATGTGGCCCGCGGGCCTTGACTCTGACATATGTGGTCTAGGGTGTCAGGTAGGGTGGAGGTGATATGGTCCTTGACTAGTCTCTCAAAGCACTTCATGATGACGGATGTGAGTGCTACGGGGCGGTAGTCATTTAGCTCAGTTACCTTAGCTTTCTTGGGAACAGGAACAATGGTGGCCCTCTTGAAGCATGTGGGAACAGCAGACTGGTATAGGGATTGATTGAATATGTCCGTAAACACACCGGCCAGCTGGTCTGCGCATGCTCTGAGGGCGCGGCTGGGGATGCCATCTGGGCCTGCAGCCTTGCGAGGGTTAACACGTTTAAATGTCTTACTCACCTCGGCTGCAGTGAAGGAGAGACCGCATGTTTTCGTTGCAGGCCGTGTCAGTGGCACTGTATTGTCCTCAAAGCGGGCAAAAAAGTGATTTAGTTTGCCTGGGAGCAAGACATCCTGGTCCGTGACTGGGCTGGGTTTCTTCCTGTAGTCCGTGATTGACTGTAGACCCTGCCACATGCCTCTTGTGTCTGAGCCGTTGAATTGAGATTCTACTTTGTCTCTGTACTGGCGCTTAGCTTGTTTGATAGCCTTGCGGAGGGAATAGTTGCACTGTTTGTATTCGGTCATGTTACCAGACACCAGATATCAGCTGATATCAGCTGATGTACGAAGGGCTAAATAAATACATTTGATTTGATTTGATAAATCCCAATACAACTTAACAAAACCCAATACAACTTAACAAAACCCAGTACAACTTAATAAAACCCAATACAACTTAATAAAACCCAACACAACTTAATAAAACACAATACAACTTAATAAAACCCAACACAACTTAACAAAACCCAACACAACTTAACAAAACCCAGTACAACTTAATAAAACACAATACAACTTAATAAAACCCAACACAACTTAACAAAACCCAACACAACTTAACAAAACCCAGTACAACTTAATAAAACACAATACAACTTAACAAAACCCAGTACAACTTAATAAAACACAATACAACTTAATTAAACCCAATACATCTTAATTAAACCCAACACAACTTAACAAAACCCAACACAACTTAACAAAACCCAGTACAACTTAATAAAACACAATACAACTTAATAAAACACAATACAACTTAATTAAACCCAATACAACTTAACAAAACCCAATACATCTTAATTAAACCCAATACAACTTAATAAAACCCAAAGCTCTGACTGTGATCTGCAGCGCCGGAGGCTTCGAGAGCTGAAAACCCTCCAAATTAAACTAGGTATGTGTCCCAAATGGCACCCCATTCCCTATGGGCTCTGGTCAAAGTAGTGCACTATAGTGAATAGGGTGCCATTTGGAAACACAACCCAGGATAACTCCGCTAGCCTCTCCACACTCAACCAACTGGCACTGGCAGAGTAGCAGTGACTAGATGAGATCTTCCATGCCGCTGCCCTTGTTATCCTGCTGGCTCTTAGGTAACCTCAGTTTAGAATTGTCTCACTGCTGGGTTGAGGCTGGCACAGACAGAGTAGCAGTGACTAGATGAGATCTTCCATGCCGCTGCCCTTGTTATCCTGCTGGCTCTTAGGTAACCTCAGTTTAGAATTGTCTCACTGCTGGGTTGAGGCTGGCACAGACAGAGTAGCAGTGACTAGATGAGATCTTCCATGCCGCTGCCCTTGTTATCCTGCTGGCTCTTAGGTAACCTCAGTTTAGAATTGTCTCACTGCTGGGTTGAGGCTGGCACAGACAGAGTAGCAGTGACTAGATGAGATCTTCCATGCCGCTGTCCTTGTTATCCTGCTGGCTCTTAGGTAACCTCAGTTTAGAATTGTCTCACTGCTGGGTTGAGGCTGGCACAGACAGAGTAGCAGTGACTAAATCAGATCTTCCATGCCGCTGCCCTTGTTATCCTGCTGGCTCTTAGGTAACCTCAGTTTAGAATTGTCTCACTGCTGGGTTGAGGCTGGCACAGACAGAGTAGCAGTGACTAGATGAGATCTTCCATGCCGCTGTCCTTGTTATCCTGCTGGCTCTTAGGTAACCTCAGTTTAGAATTGTCTCACTGCTGGGTTGAGGCTGGCTCAGACAGAGTAGCAGTGACTAGATGAGATCTTCCATGCCGCTGTCCTTGTTATCCTGCTGGCTCTTAGGTAACCTCAGTTTAGAATTGTCTCACTGCTGGGTTTAGGCTGGCACAGACAGAGTAGCAGTGACTAGATGAGATCTTCCATGCCGCTGTCCTTGTTATCCTGCTGGCTCTTAGGTAACCTCAGTTTAGAATTGTCTCACTGCTGGGTTGAGGCTGGCTCAGACAGAGTAGCAGTGACTAGATGAGATCTTCCATGCCGCTGTCCTTGTTATCCTGCTGGCTCTTAGGTAACCTTAGTTTAGAATTGTCTCACTGCTGGGTTTAGGCTGGCACAGACAGAGTTGAAACCCTTGGTCAAGTAGCAGTCATTCCTGCTCATAATATTTGACCAAGGGATTAAGTCATGTCTGCTGGTTTGAAAGCAGAACACTGGGCAGGGCTGTGGACATTAAGGCTCGAAAGGATGTTAACAACCTTGTTATAGGATTTATTTTATACAAATAAAATAATCACCATTTATTTTCTCTACATAGATTCTTAAAGCAGGGCACTGGGCAGGACTGAAGACACCAAAACACATGAACATTGACATCAACAGACTTTGTTACAGGACTCATTGCTATAGGATTTATCTATGCTTCCCAGTAGAGGCACTTTGATTAAGAAAAAGAATGACACGTCTAAATGTAATGTATTTTATTTCTCTCTACAGGTTTTCCTTGAAGTCTTTGGAATTGTAAATATCTGTCAATCTTTCCTTGCTGTGCTACGTTGCCCTGCGTCATATCCCAGGATATGTTCGAGAATTATGCTGTGGTTAAGTGGTTTTCTATAAATCCCTTGACTGCTTATGACTGGATTACATTATATTGAGGAATTATCCCACTTTAGAGTTTAAAGGTTCAACCAAATAGCACAGCGGGTTACTGCAGCTTTCCCATTCACTCACAGCAGAGACGGGAGTCCCCAAACAACCTGGGCTGACATCAATGTAATGGAGTATGAATGAGGTGAACCAAGAATGAAAATACATTATAGACCGAACTGAGTCTCCAATGAAAGAAAGTCATCCTGGGTTACTCTGTCTTCAACATCCATAAATGAGGTGAATCAAGTATGAAAATACATTATAGACCACACTGAGTTTATTCCTGTGTCTTTTCCCCAATAAAAGGAAGACAAACTCAATTAAAAAAGTTAAATGAAATTATCTATCCCATGCCACTCTAAGATTTGCTGTCCCTGTAGGCTATAGTGCAGTACATGAAGAGCCATTAATTTCACCCTCTAGTTTGTAGTTAAGGGTCTTGGGCAGAGTTGAGAAACAATGGTGGCTAAGTGGAGCTTATAGAGAAAGTTGTTTAATACAGGGTCGTTGCTTTGTTCCTCCAGAAGAGTGTGAAGATCTCCTCTATAACTGCTGAGCATTAGAATGGACTGAGGTTAGCACCTTCACACACGGTTACTACTTCACTAAGGAACTAATAAGGATCTGTCCTCCTGTTGAGGAATTCACCTTCACAGAGCTCTAATGACTGCATTAGTGGATGGAGGGAGCTTCCCATCATAAAGCTTAGGAAATGGATGCCCATATCTTGTTAACAGATCACTTCAATGCTCTTGTGCCATTTACCAACCGGTTGGTTTGACTAATCAACCAGTCTTAACTTGTTTTGACAGGATGGTGCTAGAAATCCCATCTCTGTTTAGGGAAGGTGGGGACATTGTGGACCATAAACTAGAGTGTAAGCTGTCAGGATGAGGACAGGTCTGTGTGGGACAGCTATAGCGGACAGGGTTACTATCAGGATGAGGACAGGTCTGTGTGGGACAGCTATAGAGGACAGGGTTACTGTCAGGATGAGGACAGGTCTGTGTAGGACAGCTATAGAGGACAGGGTTACTGTCAGGATGAGGATAGGTCTGTGTGGGACAACTATAGAGGACAGGGTTACTGTAAGGATGAGGACAGGTCTGTGTGGGACAACTATAGAGGACAGAGTAGACTGTCATGATGGGGACAGGTCTGTGTGGGACAGATTTAGAGGACAGGGTTACTGTCAGGATGAGGACAGGTCTGTGTAGGACAGCTGGAGAGACCATTACTTTGGGTTCACTCATACTGAGAGAGAAGGGTGTTTCAAGTCAGCTGCACAGAGAGGGAGATCACCTTTTCAGCATCAGAGAGAGAGATCACCCTTTCAGCAGCAGAGAGAGAGATCACCTTTTCAGCTGCAGGGAGAGAGATCACCTTTTCAGCATCAGGGAGAGAGATCACCCTTTCAGCATCAGGGAGAGAGATCACCTTTTCAGCTGCAGGGAGAGAGATCACCTTTTCAGCTGCAGAGAGAGAGATCACCTTTTCAGCATCAGGGAGAGAGATCACCCTTTCAGCATCAGGGAGAGAGATCACCTTTTCAGCTGCAGAGAGAGAGATCACCCTTTCAGCTGCAGGGAGAGAGATCACCCTTTCAGCATCAGGGAGAGAGATCACCTTTTCAGCTGCAGAGAGAGAGATCACCTTTTCAGCTGCAGAGAGAGAGATCACCCTTTCAGCTGCAGAGAGAGATCACCTTTTCAGCTGCAGAGAGAAATATCATATTTTCAGCTGCAGAGAGAGAGATCACCCTTTCAGCTGCAGAGAGAAATATCATATTTTCAGCATCAGAGAGAGAGATCACCCTTTCAGCATGAGGGAGAGAGATCACCCTTTCAGCATCAGGGAGAGAGATCACCCTTTCAGCTGCAGAAATAGAGATCACCCTTTCAGCTGCAGAGACAAAGGTCAGAGTGACTTCTAGACTCGTTAAGTGGAATGTGTCAGTTAACAATATTAAATTAGACTGACTGAGAGACAGAGGACAGGGAGTTGGCACAGGGCTACTACACAGCTAATAAAAACCTGGATATGCCTTTATGAGAGAGAGAGAGAAAGAGAGCGAGAAAGAGAGAAACAGAGACAGAGACAGACAGAGAGAGAGAGAGAGCGAGATAGAGAGAGAGAGAGAGAGAGAGAGAGAGAGAGAGAGAGAGAGAGACAGAGATAGAACAAGAGAAAAAGAGAGAGGGGACATCACCTCCTGGTCCTCAGCCCTGAGATTACAAGCTAGAGGCTTTATTAAGGACCAAGACCCCCTCAGAGTTATAGACATCTCAAAATTCATTTTAGAGAGAAATAATCCCATTGAAAAGTTTATTTCTGAAGAGTGAAATCTGTAGTGACATTTCTGTTAAACATGTAACTCATGTATCGTCAAGCAGGCTTACTCACAATCCAATGAGTTAGCTATTAGCAAGGAGGAAATGGAAATGCCCCCCCACCCTGCATCCTGTTAAGCATTATTTCAGACATTCATTCAAGATGAGCTTTGTTCATATGGAGTTCCCAGCAGACCACCCGGCTATGCACGACCCAACCCAGAGTTTAGTAGAGTACAGTGAAGCTCCATAGGGAGCACCCGGCCAAACAGGATCTAACCCAGAGTTTAGTAGAGTACAGTGAAGCTCCATAGGGAGCACCCGGCCAAACAGGATCTAACCCAGAGTTTAGTAGAGTACAGTGAAGCTCCATAGGGAGCACCCGGCCAAACAGGATCTAACCCAGAGTTTAGTAGAGTACAGTGAAGCTCCATAGGGAGCACCCGGCCAAACAGGATCTAACCCAGAGTTTAGTAGAGTACAGTGAATCTCCATAGGGAACACCCGGCCAAACAGGATCTAACCCAGAGTTTAGTAGAGTACAGTAAATCTCCATAGGGAACACCCGGCCAAACAGGATCTAACCCAGAGTTTAGTAGAGTACAGTGAAGCTCCATAGGGAACACCCGGCCAAACAGGATCTAACCCAGAGTTTAGTAGAGTACAGTGAAGTTCCATAGGGAACACGTGGCCAAACAGGATCTAACCCAGAGTTTAGTAGAGTACAGTAAACCTCCATAGGGAACACCCGGCCAAACAGGATCTAACCCAGAGTTTAGTAGAGTACAGTAAATCTCCATAGGGAACACCCGGCCAAACAGGATCTAACCCAGAGTTTAGTAGAGTACAGTGAAGCTCCATAGGGAACACCCGGCCAAACAGGATCTAACCCAGAGTTTAGTAGAGTACAGTGAAGTTCCATAGGGAACACGTGGCCAAACAGGATCTAACCCAGAGTTTAGTAGAGTACAGTAAACCTCCATAGGGAACACCCGGCCAAACAGGATCTAACCCAGAGTTTAGTAGAGTACAGTAAACCTCCATAGGGAACCCGTGGCCAAACAGGATCTAACCCAGAGTTTAGTAGTGTACAGTAAACCTCCATAGGGAACAATACTCAGAGGAGGAAAGGAACCATGTTTCAACATTATAATAATTTAATTCTCCTTCCAAATGAGCAACAAAACATCTGCTTCTCATAATAAAATCACTGGGATTAGTAGGGACATACATACACAAGCACGTACACACGTACGGACACGAACACGCACATGCAAGGATGCACACGCACACACAGGCACGCACACACCCCTGCACAGTCAGCGTCGAGGGAGGGAGAGGAAGAAAGGCCGACAAGAATAACAGATAAGAACTGAATTCAGGTCTTCATAATGGAGAAAATATAGTGATGCATTTGGGCTGCTATTTGATTATAACAGATAAGAACTGAACTCAGGTCTGTTTTCATAATGGAGAAAATATGGTGTGGCGTTTGGGCTGCTATGTGATTATTGTTATTTCTGGCTCCAGACTTTATTAATAAATGAACTGAGACAGATGTTCAACACTTGTCATTCTGTTGTTGTGGTCCATGTGTCTCTCTTCCTGTTAAGAAGTGATTTCCTATTTCAGCTGAGAAAACAGAAACGGAACGGCACGTTAAAATAACACGTCATTCACAGTTCATTTAGAAAACAAATGACTTTAGAGTCTAAATGAAAACTGGAATACGTGGGAACCCCTCTACAACACAAAACATCTCATGGCATATCATGCTCAGATTGGTGTGTGTGTGTGTGTGTGTGTGTGTGTGTGTGTGTGTGTGTGTGTGTGTGTGTGTGTGTGTGTGTGTGTGTGTGTGTGTGTGTGTGTGTGTGTGTGTGTGTGTGTGTGTCTGCGTGTGCGTGCGTGCGTGCGTGCGTGCGTGCCTGCATGCTTGTGTGTGTGAGTGTGGGTATGTGTGTCTGCCAGTGTACTGTATGTGTGTGTGTGTGTGTGTGATTGTGTGAGTGTGGGTATGTTTGTCTGCCTGTGTACTGTATGTGTGTGTGTGTGTGTATGTGTGTGCCTGTGTGTGTGTTGCATCACCCTAATTCTACTCCATAGCAGCTCTCCTGTACCCTGCTAGAATGTAGGCCAGGCCAGGGACCAGGCTCTGTGTATACAGAGTCATAATGATATGCCTCTAGGGAGGAGAGAGCAGAACAGAGTCACTCAAGTGGAACAAATACACACTGCCCTCTTACACAATGTGGTCACTTTCCCATAATGCACAAGCCATGACAGAAGGGTGGGAATCCGATGACCAACCTACATGTAAACATTGCTAGCTCTCCGGCTTCTACATATAGTTTTCTGAGTTTCCAGGTTGCCCTAGTTGTTTCCAGGTTACCCTAGATGTTTCCAGGTTACCCTAGATGTTTCCAGGTTACCCTAGTTGTTTCCAGGTTACCCTAGATGTTTCCAGGTTACCCTAGTTGTTTCCAGGTTACCCTAGATGTTTCCAGGTTACCCTAGATGTTTCCAGGTTACCCTAGATGTTTCCAGGTTACCCTAGATGTTTCCAGGTTACCCTAGATGTTTCCAGGTTGCCCTAGTTGTTTCCAGGTTACCCTAGATGTTTCCAGGTTACCCTAGATGTTTCCAGGTTACCTTAGTTGTTTCCAGGTTACCCTAGATTTTTCCAGGTTGCCCTAGTTGTTTCCAGGTTACCCTAGATGTTTCCAGGTTACCCTAGATGTTTCCAGGTTACCCTAGATGTTTCCAGGTTACCCTAGATGTTTCCAGGTTACC
This sequence comes from Oncorhynchus mykiss, assembly GCF_013265735.2. NCBI lineage: Eukaryota > Metazoa > Chordata > Actinopteri > Salmoniformes > Salmonidae > Oncorhynchus > Oncorhynchus mykiss. Next base: position 11,982,253 of record NC_048585.1, read on the forward strand.
CTAGATGTTTCCAGGTTACCCTAGTTGTTTCCAGGTTACCCTAGATGTTTCCAGGTTACCCTAGATGTTTCCAGGTTGCCCTAGTTGTTTCCAGGTTACCCTAGATGTTTCCAGGTTGCCCTAGTTGTTTCCAGGTTACCCTAGATGTTTCCAGGTTACCCTAGATGTTTCCAGGTTACCCTAGTTGTTTCCAGGTTACCCTAGATGTTTCCAGGTTACCCTAGATGTTTCCAGGTTGCCCTAGTTGTTTCCAGGTTACCCTAGATATTTCCAGGTTACCCTAGATGTTTCCAGGTTGCCCTAGATGTTTCCAGGTTGTCCTAGATGTTTCCAGGTTACCCTAGATGTTTCCAGGTTACCCTAGATATTTCCAGGTTACCCTAGATGTTTCCAGGTTGCCCTAGATGTTTCCAGGTTACCCTAGATGTTTCCTGGTTACCCTAAATCCACTTCAATCACTGTAGATGAAGGAGAGGAGACAGGTTAAAGAAAGATTTGTAATCCTTGAGACAGCTGAGACATGGATTGTGTGTGTGCCATTCAGAGGGAATGGGAAAGACAACATATTGAAGTGCCTCTGAACAGGGTCTGGTAGTAGGTACCAGGAGGACCGGTTTGTATTGAGAACTGCAACGCTGCTGGGTTTTTCAAGCTCAACAGTTTCTTGTGTGTATCAAGAATGGTCCACCACGCAAAAGATATCCAGCCAACTTGACACAACTGTGGGAAGCATTGGAGTCAACATGGGCCAGCCTCCCTGTGGAACACTTTCTACATCTTGTAGTCCATGCCCTGACAATTTGAGGCTGTTCTGAGGACAAAGGGGGGTGTAACTTAATGTTAGGAAGGTGTTCCTAATGTTTGGTATACTCAGTGTATAGCAATTTTATGGTATAATATCCAGGACAATGCTTTACTCTGTGTTAAACTGTTTATGTAGGTTAAGTTATGCTGTAAATGACACAGAGGAGGATGAAGAACAGAGAAAGAGAGAGAGAGAGAGAGAGAGAGAGATAGAGAAAGAGAGAAAGAGAAAGAGAGAGAGAGAGAGAGAGAAAGAGAGAGAGATAGATGAATTTGGCACGTCTCTGTCACAGCAGCATTCCACACCAGGTCACTAGTAGTCAGGCTGAGGTTCAACAGAGAGCCTTCAGTGAGGGGGCTCCACCTGGAGAAGAGAACTCTCTCTCTCTCTCACACACACACACTCTCTCTCTCTCTCTCTCTCTCTCTCTCTCTGTCTCGGTCAGGACAGGCAGCTTGGTTATGCAGGTGGGTACATGGTCAGGACAGTCAGCTTGGTTATGCAGGTGGGTACAGGGTCAGGACAGGCAGCTTGGTTATGCAGGTGGGTACAGGGTCAGGACAGGCAGCTTGGTTATGCAGGTGGGTACAGGGTCAGGACAGGCAGCTTGGTTATGCAGGTGGGTACAGGGTCAGGACAGTCAGCTTGGTTATGCAGGTGGGTACAGGGTCAGGACAGGCAGCTTGGTTATGCAGGTGGGTACAGGGTCAGGACAGGCAGCTTGGTTATGCAGGTGGGTACAGGGTCAGGACAGGCAGCTTGGTTATGCAGGTGGGTACAGGGTCAGGACAGGCTGCTTGGTTATGCAAGTGGGTACAGGGTCAGGACAGGCAGCTTGGTTATGCAGGTGGGTACAGGGTCAGGACAAGCAGCTTGGTTATGCAGGTGGGTACAGGGTCAGGGGCAGGCAGCTTGGTTATGCAGGTGGGTACAGGGTCAGGGGCAGGCAGCTTGGTTATGCAAGTGGGTACAGGGTCAGGACAGGCAGCTTGGTTATGCAGGTGGGTACAGGGTCAGGACAGGCAGCTTGGTTATGCGGGTGGGTACAGGGTCAGGACAGGCAAAGGTAAAAAACCATGAGGACAAGAAAAGAGAGACTGGGGAGAAGCAGGAGCTGACCCAAAAACGCTTGTTGGATTGACAAACAAGAAACTGGCAACAGAGAAACAGAGAACACAGGTATAAATACACAGGGGATTATGGGGAAGATGGGCAACACCTGGAGGGGGGTGGAGACAATCACAAAGACAGGTGAAACAGATCAGGGTGTGACACTGTCTCTATCTATCTCTATCACTATGTCTCTCTAGCTCTCACACACACACACACACACACGCACGCAAGCACTCTCTCTCTCTCCTCTCTCTCTGTCACCGAGCCATACTATCCTGAGTTGGCCTTCGTTAACTCAGATGGTCAAGACCCACCTGCGAGTTCTCACCCATTGGAGCATCTCCCCCACTCATAAACATGGAATGTCTGGACCCTCTTCAACACAACAGCAACACAGGCTGATAGTCCTCAACAGATGGAGAAAGGAGGATATGAAGGAGTCTTCATGAGGAGAGAGTGTAGACAGGGGTTTTCCCTCCCAATCAAACCACAGGGCTTCATCTAAGGAACAAAACATGGCAGTGTACCATGTAATGGTGCGTATCTGCGGCAGGTGGACTCTGAGGCGTAACGGGCTGTATTGTTGAAAGGGAAGTTTTCAGACCCCCAGGGGGATTCTCTGGAGGGCTTTCTCAGGAGGAAATGCACACACACACACACACACACACACACACACACACACACACACACACACACACACACACACACACACACACACACACACACACACACACACTAACCCTAAGCCCTCACATGTTGGATGTCATAGTTGACCGGCTTTGGATAGTGACGTTTCCCCTGATCTAATTTAGATCCTGGTTTCCAGTCTGGTTTCAGTGGGTTTAGTAGTATTAACACACAATACATGTATTTACCCCATCATTAGTCATTCATTTAATCTCCATTTCACCCTCAAACCCTGAACAGGCAGACAGTCAGATCACTGTTAGTATTGTTTTGAAAGAGAAAGCCCAGGCCTTCATCATCTGACCTTACCATTATGGCAGCTCCATGGACACACCAGTATATCATTACACCCCTCTCTCTCTCTCTCTCTCTCTCTGAAATATAATGGTTGTAGTCAAGGAGGATATTCCGGCACTTAATTACAGACCCCAATAAACAAAGATAGTTTGTGTTAGAAACGAAAATGAATACTGTGGTTCTGCATCACAGTAAAAGTACACATTTCTCACCAAAATGGTGGACACCTCAATTTGTCAAAATACTTTTCTATCCACAGATCTCTACAGTACCAACACTGTAGTTTTTAAAACCTTTATTTAACTAGGCAAGTCAGTTAAGAACAAATTCTTATTTACAATGACGGCCTACCGGGGAACAATGGGTTAACTGCCTGGTTCAGGGGCAGAACAACAGATTTTTACCATGTCAGCTCGGGGATTCAATCCAGCAACTTTTTGGTTACTGACCCAACGCTCTAACCACTAGGCTACCTGCCACCCTGTAGTGAAACTACGGTAACCGCAACTACCTTGTTTACAGGGCTACCGGTACCGTAGCTACAGCACAGTTCTGTTCTCTGAAATGCTGTGATCTAAAATGCTGTGATCTAAAATGCTGTGATCTAAAATGCTGTGATCTGAAATGCTGTGCAGACTTTAGTACTGTGTTAGTATTGTGTTAGTAGTGCGTTAGTATTGTGTTAGTACTGCATTAGTACTGCGTTAGTACTGTGTTAGTACTGTGTTACTATTGCGTTAGTACTGTGTTAGTACTGCGTTAGTACTGTGTTACTATTGCGTTAGTACTGGGTTAGTATTGCTTTAGGACTGTGTTAGTATTGTGTTAGTACTGGGTTAGTATTGCTTTAGGACTGTGTTAGTACTGCGTTAGTACTGTGTTAGTATTGCATTAGTACTGTGTTAGTACTGTGTTAGTACTGTGTTAATATTGCGTTAGTACTGTGTTAGTACTGTGTTAGTACTGTGTTAGTATTGTGTTAGTACTGGGTTAGTATTGCTTTAGGACTGTGTTAGTACTGCGTTAGTACTGTGTTAGTATTGCGTTAGTACTGTGTTAGTACTGTGTTAGTACTGTGTTAATATTGCATTAGTACTGTGTTAGTACTGCGTTAGTATTGTGTTAGTACTGTGTTAGTACTGTGCTAGTACTGTGTTAATATTGCGCTAGTACTGTGTTAGTACTATGTTAGTACTGTGTTAGTACTGTGTTAGTACTGTGTTAGTACTATGTTAGTATTGCATTAGTACTGTGTTAGTACTGTGTTAGTACTGTGTTAGTACTGTGTTAGTACTATGTTAGTATTACATTAGTACTGCGTTAGTACTGTGTTAATATTGCGCTAGTACTGTGTTAGTACTGTGTTAATACTGTGTTAGTACTGTGTTAGTACTGTGTTAGTACTATGTTAGTATTGCATTAGTACTGTGTTAGTACTGTGTTAGTACTGTGTTAGTACTGCGTTAGTACTGCATTAGTACTGTGTTAGTACTGTGTTAATACTGTGTTAGTTCAAACCCTCTTTGACTTCATTATTATAATACGGTCCTTCCTGAAACAGGCAGGGTGGCATCATCATCTGATGAAATCGGACCAATCAAAAGGTTTTCCTTCTGGACAATCAGCTGCCGGTCCCCTGGTAAACACTTTGAGACAAAGTGGAGATCCACTGATGATACAGCATCACACTCCTCCCTACAGGCCGCTCATCAGGGTAATGGTGGTTGTGAGAGGGAAGGATGGGGGGGGGGGTGGAATGAATAAGAGCTCCTTGTGCAGGAGTCAGCTGAGGACTTCAGAAGAAGAGAGGAGACAGGGAGAGAGAGAAAGAGAGGGAGGGGGGAGGGGGAAGAGAAATAGAAAGAGAGAGAGAGAGAGAGGGGGGGAGGAGAGGGGGAGAGAGAGAGGGGGAGAGAGAGAAAAAGAGGGGGAGAGAGAGAGGGGGAGAGAGGGGAGAGAGAAAAAGAGGGGGAGAGAGAGAGAGAGAGGGGGAGAGAGAGCGAAAGAGGGGGAGAGAGAGGGGGAGCGAGAGAGGGGGAGAGAGAGGGGGAGCGAGAGAGGGGGAGCGAGAGAGAGAGAGAGAGAGAGAGAGAGAGAGAGAGAGAAGGGGAGATAGAAAGAGAGAGGGTGAGAGAGAGAGAGAGAGGGGGAGAGAGAGCGAAAGAGGGGGAGAGAGAGAGGGGGAGCGAGAGAGGGGGAGAGAGAGAGAGAGAGGGAGAGAGGGGGGGAGAGAAAGAGAGAGGGGAGAGAGAGAGAGAGAGCGAGAGAGGGGGAGAGAGAAAGAGAGAGCGAAAGAGGGGGAGAGAGAAAGGGGGAGCGAGAGAGGAGAAGAGAGAGAGAGAGGGAGAGAGAGAGGGGGAGAGAGAGAGAGAGAGAGGGAGAGAGAGAGGGGGAGAGAGAGAGAGAAAGGGGAGAGAGAGGAAGAGAGAGAGAGAGAGAGAGAGGGGGAGAGAGAAAGAGAGAGGGGAGAGTGAGAGAGAGAGAGAGAGAGAGAGAGAGGGAGAGAGAGAGAGAGGAGGAGAGAGAAAGAGAGAGGGGAGAGAGAGCAGGGGTTTCTAATTAGACTTGAATGAGGACATTCAGCTCATGAGCTTTTCTTAGCTTGACATGAGACACATTAGAAAAGGCAGAAGTCTTTTTTAAACCAATGAACCCACTTCTACGCAGACTCCTTCCTCCTTCTCAACTCACAGTATCCAATCAGAGAGTGTTATCATTGAGCATTCAGATTAGGACAATATATCTTTCTATCAGCACCTTCACAATCAAAAGAAAACCCCATCCAAAAGTCATGTAGTTTATAGTGCTGTTCCTTACCCAGGGAGATCGTTTTACTCAAAGTAATGATGTGGCTGTCATGAACTCCCCCATGTCTTTACATTGATGACTGCATGCCGAGCTGCTCTGTTTACCTCCAGCATCGTTTAGAATCACCTTGCTCTCATAACAATCATCTTTAATGTCTTAATAACTAGTGTGGGTGTGTGTGTGCATGCGTGTGTGTGTGTGGTGTGTGTGTTTGTGTGTGTGAAATCGCAGACGTCCTTTAATCATCTTCCAATATAAATAGTGTGTATAGGTAATTAACATGGTGCCAAGTTGACTTGCACTCCGAGGCATGAATTAAAAACTCCCCAAAACACATCACATATCAGTTTAGAATGACGTAATGCTGGCATCTTATAGACAGGCAGCAACTGCTGTTATCTTACAGACAGGCAGCAAACTGCTGTTATCTTACAGACAGGCAGCAAACTGCTGTTATCTTACAGACAGGCAGCAAACTGCTGTTATCTTACAGACAGGCAGCAAACTGCTGTTATCTTACAGACAGGCAGCAAACTGCTGTTATCTTACTGACAGGCAGAAAACTGCTGTTATCTTACAGACAGGCAGCAAACTGCTGTTATCTTACAGACAGGCAGCAAACTGCTGTTATCTAATAGACAGGCAGCAAACTGCTGTTATCTTACAGACAGGCAGCAAACTGCTGTTATCTTACAGACAGGCAGCAAACTGCTGTTATCTTACAGACAGGCAGCAAACCGCTGTTATCTTACAGACAGGCAGCAAACTGCTGGCATCTTACAGACAGGCAGAAAACTGCTGTTATCTTACAGACAGGCAGCAAACTGCTGTTATCTTACAGACAGGCAGCAAACTGCTGGCATCTTACAGACAGGCAGAAAACTGCTGTTATCTTACAGACAGGCAGCAAACTGCTGTTATCTTACAGACAGGCAGCCAACTGCTGTTATCTTACAGACAGACAGCAAACTGCTGTTATCTTACAGACAGACAGCAAACTGCTGTTATCTTACAGACAGGCAGCAAACTGCTGGCATCTTACAGACAGGCAGCAAACTGCTGTTATCTGACAGACAGGCAGCCAACTGCTGTTATCTTACAGACAGACAGCAAACTGCTGTTATCTTACAGACAGGCAGCAAACTGCTGGCATCTTACAGACAGGCAGCAAACTGCTGTTATCTGACAGACAGGCAGCCAAATGCTGTTATCTTACAGACAGACAGCCAACTGCTGTTATCTTACAGACAGGCAGCCAACTGCTGTTATCTGACAGACAGGCAGCAAACTGCTGTTATCTTACAGACAGACAGCCAACTGCTGTTATCTTACAGACAGGCAGCAAACTGCTGTTATCTTACAGACAGGCAGCAAACTGCTGTTATCTGACAGACAGGCAGCCAAATGCTGTTATCTTACAGACAGACAGCCAACTGCTGTTATCTTACAGACAGGCAGCCAACTGCTGTTATCTGACAGACAGGCAGCAAACTGCTGTTATCTTACAGACAGGCAGCAAACTGCTGTTATCTTACAGACAGGCAGCAAACTGCTGTTATCTTACAGACAGGCAGCAAACCGCTGGCATCGTACAGACAGGCAGAAAACTGCTGTTATCTTACAGACAGGCAGCAAACTGCTGTTATCGTACAGACAGGCAGCCAACTGCTGTTATCTTACAGACAGGCAGCAAACTGCTGTTATCTTACAGACAGGCAGCAAACTGCTGGGATCTTACAGACAGGCAGCAAACTGCTGTTATCTGACAGACAGGCAGCCAACTGCTGTTATCTTACAGACAGACAGCCAACTGCTGTTATCTTACAGACAGACAGCCAACTGCTGTTATCTTACAGACAGACAGCCAACTGCTGGGATCTTACAGACAGGCAGCAAACTGCTGTTATCTTACAGACAGGCAGCAAACCGCTGTTATCTTACAGACAGGCAGCAAACTGCTGGAATCTTACAGACAGGCAGCAAACTGCTGTTATCTTACAGACAGGCAGCAAACTGCTGTTATCTTACAGACAGGCAGCAAACTGCTTTTATCTTACAGACAGGCAGCAAACTGCTGTTATCTTACAGACAGGCAGCAAACCGCTGTTATCTTACAGACAGGCAGCAAACTGCTGTTATCTTACAGACAGGCAGCAAACTGCTGTTATCTTACTGACAGGCAGAAAACTGCTGTTATCTTACAGACAGGCAGCAAACTGCTGTTATCTTACAGACAGGCAGCAAACTGCTGTTATCTAATAGACATGCAGCAAACTGCTGTTATCTTACAGACAGGCAGCAAACTGCTGTTATCTTACAGACAGGCAGCAAACTGCTGTTATCTTACAGACAGGCAGCAAACTGCTGTTATCTTACAGACAGGCAGCAAACCGCTGTTATCTTACAGACAGGCAGCAAACTGCTGGCATCTTACAGACAGGCAGAAAACTGCTGTTATCTTACAGACAGGCAGCAAACTGCTGTTATCTTACAGACAGGCAGCCAACTGCTGTTATCTTACAGACAGGCAGCAAACTGCTGTTATCTTACAGACAGGCAGCAAACTGCTGGCATCTTACAGACAGGCAGCAAACTGCTGTTATCTGACAGACAGGCAGCCAACTGCTGTTATCTTACAGACAGACAGCCAACTGCTGTTATCTTACAGACAGGCAGCCAACTGCTGTTATCTGACAGACAGGCAGCAAACTGCTGTTATCTTACAGACAGGCAGCAAACTGCTATTATCTTACAGACAGGCAGCAAACTGCTGTTATCTTACAGACAGGCAGCAAACTGCTGTTATCTTACAGACAGGCAGCAAACCGCTGTTATCTTACAGACAGGCAGCAAACTGCTGGCATCGTACAGACAGGCAGAAAACTGCTGTTATCTTACAGACAGGCAGCAAACTGCTGTTATCTTATAGACAGGCAGCCAACTGCTGTTATCTTACAGACAGGCAGCAAACTGCTGTTATCTTACAGACAGGCAGCAAACTGCTGGGATCTTACAGACAGGCAGCAAACTGTTGTTATCTGACAGACAGGCAGCCAACTGCTGTTATCTTACAGACAGACAGCCAACTGCTGTTATCTTACAGACAGGCAGCAAACTGCTGCTATCTTACAGACAGGCAGCAAACTGCTGTTATCTGACAGACAGGCAGCCAACTGCTGTTATCTTACAGACAGACAGCCAACTGCTGTTATCTTACAGACAGGCAGCCAACTGCTGTTATCTGACAGACAGGCAGTAAACTGCTGTTATCTTACAGACAGGCAGCAAACTGCTGTTATCTTACAGACAGACAGCAAACTGCTTTTATCTTACAGACAGGCAGCAAACTGCTGTTATCTTACAGACAGGCAGCAAACCGCTGTTATCTTACAGACAGGCAGCAAACTGCTGGCATCTTACAGACAGGCAGAAAACTGCTGTTATCTTACAGACAGGCAGCAAACTGCTGTTATCTTACAGACAGGCAGCCAACTGCTGTTATCTTACAGACAGGCAGCAAACTGCTGTTATCTTACAGACAGGCAGCAAACTGCTGTTATCTTACAGACAGGCAGCAAACTGCTGTTATCTTACAGGCAGCAAACTGCTGTTATCTGACAGACAGGCAGCCAACTGCTGTTATCTTACAGACAGGCAGCCAACTGCTGTTATCTTACAGTCAGGCAGCAAACTGCTGTTATCTTACAGACAGGCAGCAAACCGCTGTTATCTTACAGACAGGCAGCAAACCGCTGTTATCTTACAGACAGGCAGCGAACTGCTGGCATCTTACAGACAGGCAGAAAACTGCTGTTATCTTACAGACAGGCAGCAAACTGCTGTTATCTTACAGACAGGCAGCAAACTGCTGTTATCTTACAGACAGGCAGCAAACTGCTGGCATCTTACAGACAGGCAGCAAACTGCTGTTATCTGACAGACAGGCAGCCAACTGCTGTTATCTTACAGACAGACAGCCAACTGCTGTTATCTTACAGACAAGCAGCAAACTGCTGGCATCTTACAGACAGGCAGCAAACTGCTGTTATCTTACAGGCAGCAAACTGCTGTTATCTGACAGACAGGCAGCCAACTGCTGTTATCTTACAGACAGGCAGCCAACTGCTGTTATCTGACAGACAGGCAGCAAACTGCTGTTATCTGACAGACAGGCAGCAAACTGCTGTTATCTTACAGACATGCAGCCAACTGCTGTTATCTTACAGACAGGCAGCAAACTGCTGTTATCTTACAGACAGGCAGCAAACTGCTGGGATCTTACAGACAGGCAGCAAACTGCTGTTATCTTACAGACAGTCAGCAAACTGCTGTTATCTTACAGACATGCAGCCAACTGCTATTATCTTACAGACAGGCAGCAAACGGCTGTTATCTTACAGACAGGCAGCAAACGGCTGTTATCTTACAGACAGGCAGCAAACTGCTGCTATCTTACAGACAGGCAGCAAACTGCTGTTATCTTAGAGACCGGCAGCAAACTGCTGCTATCTTACAGACAGGCAGCAAACTGCTGTTATCTTAGAGACAGGCAGCAAACTGCTGTTATCTTAGAGACAGGCAGCAAACTGCTGTTATCTTACAGACAGGCAGCAAACCAACCAACTGCTGAAAGTTTAGACACAGATTTGATCATATAAATCAAACAAACTGTTTCAATTATAAATGTATCTAAAGGAGTTAGTTCTCCAGTCCTGTTCCTATCTGTGACACAGCCAGACCATAATATGAGGCTTGGGGAGCAAATGCGGCCGTCTTGGGTTGGGTTAGTGACCGCGGACAAGCAGAGCCCTGGTTCATGGTGATTAGAACAAGCCACAGCTCGTAGATGAGTTCCCTTTCATCACCATGGTTACGGCCAGGCCTCCTTACACATGTTTTTCTTCTCCCTAGAACTACACAGCTGACTGACATAATTAAAGATTGATGATGAGCTGGTTATTTAAATCAGCTTTGTTGTGCTATTGCCCAGGACCGTGTTTAGGAAACCCTACACTTCACTGTCCTGTACTGAACACACACACACACACACACACACACACACACACACACACACACACACACACACACACACACACACACACACACACACACTCCTTCACGAGTCGTGCACACGTCTCACTGGCCCTCTGTCAAACCCCAACTGACAGCGTTATTCCAACATTTCCACAACCCAGAGCTGTCTGCTGTTAGTGCTACCCCCATTCAATATTTATCTCAGCTCTGTGAGTAGCCGTGCACGTTTCTCACTGTGCTTCTCATCACATACTAAGTGACAGCATTGTTCCAAAACCTCCAGAACCCCGAGCTGGTCTGCCTGCCTGCCACCATCCAGTCCATGTTTTACCCAGCCTCAGCCTGAGAACACAACTCGAGGGACTAGAAACTGGCCAGGAGTGTTTTGAGGTTAGCAGTGATTTACATTGCCCTGCGTACAGATTCATTCCTCCAGGAACAAACATGGCTCTGTGTACCTTACCTGGTCTGAGATATTACTGCAAACCAACTGAGGTGATACACACACACAACACAACACACACACAACACAACACACACAACACAACACGCACACAACACAGACACACACGCACAACACAACACAACACACACACGCACGCACGCACACACACGCACGCACGCATACACACACACACACACACACACACACAACACAACACAACACACACACACATAGCCCATGGTGATATACAGCACAACTCTCCTGACCCCTCCTGTCTCAGCCTCCAGTATTTATGCTGCAGTAGTTTATGTGTCGGGGGGCTAGGGTCAGTTTGTTATATCTGGAGTACTTCTCCTGTCCTATTCGGTGTCCTGTGTGAATCTAAGTGTGCGTTCTCTAATTCTCTCCTTCTCTCTTTCTCTCTCTCGGAGGACCTGAGCCCTAGGACCATGCCCCAGGACTACCTGACATGATGACTCCTTGCTGTCCCCAGTCCACCTGGCTGTGCTGCTGCTCCAGTTTCAACTGTTCTGCCTTATTATTATTCGACCATGCTGATCATTTATGAACATTTGAACATCTTGGCCATGTTCTGTTATAATCTCCACCCGGCACAGCCAGAAGAGGACTGGCCATCCCACATATGCTCTCTCTAATTCTCTCTTTCTTTCTCTCTCTCGGAGGACCTGAGCCCTAGGACCATGCCCCAGGAATACCTGACATGATGACTCCTTGCTGTCCCCAGTCCACCTGACTGTGCTGCTGCTCCAGTTTCAACTATTCTGCCTTATTATTATTCGACCATGCTGGTCATTTATGAACATTTGAACATCTTGACCATGTTTTGTTATAATCTCCACCCGGCACAGCCAGAAGAGGACTGGCCACCCCACATAGCCTGGTTCCTCTCTAGGTTTCTTCCTAGGTTTTGGCCTTTCTAGGGAGTTTTTCCTAGCCACCGTGCTTCTTCACCTGCATTGCTTGCTGTTTGGGGTTTTAGGCTGGGTTTCTGTACAGCACTTTGAGATATCAGCTGATGTACGAAGGGCTATATAAAATAAATTTGATTGATTGATTGAATTTGAACTCCCCAGAACAGAAAGACTTATTAGAAGACGAAAGGAATACCTAGTCCTATATATTTTATAAAGGAATACCTAGTCCTATATATTTTATAAAGGAATACCTAGTCCTATATGTTTATAAAGGAATACCTAGTCCTATATGTTTATAAAGGAATACCTAGTCCTATATATTTATAAAGGAATACCTAGTCCTATATGTTTATAAAGGAATACCTAGGCCTATATGTTTATAAAGGAATACCTAGGCCTATATGTTTATAAAGGAATACCTAGGCCTATATGTTTATAAAGGAATACCTAGGCCTATATATTTATAAAGGAATACCTAGTCCTATATGTTTATAAAGGAATACCTAGGCCTATATGTTTATAAAGGAATACCTAGGCCTATATGTTTATAAAGGAATACCTAGGCCTATATATTTATAAAGGAATACCTAGGCCTATATATTTATAAAGGAATACCTAGGCCTATATGTTTATAAAGGAATACCTAGTCCTATATGTTTATAAAGGAATACCTAGGCCTATATGTTTATAAAGGAATACCTAGTCCTATATGTTTATAAAGGAATATCTAGTCCTATATATTTATAAAGGAATACCTAGTCCTATATGTTTATAAAGGAATACCTAGTCCTATATGTTTATAAAGGAATATCTAGTCCTATATATTTATAAAGGAATACCTAGTCCTATATGTTTATAAAGGAATACCTAGGCCTATATGTTTATAAAGGAATACCTAGTCCTATATGTTTATAAAGGAATACCTAGTCCTATATATTTTATAAAGGAATACCTAGTCCTATATGTTTATAAGGGAATACCTAGGCCTATATGTTTATAAAGGAATACCTAGTCCTATATGTTTATAAAGGAATACCTAGGCCTATATGTTTATAAGGGAATACCTAGGCCTATATGTTTAAGTGAGATATACCACAGATATTGTAACAATTAACAAAGGGCTCTGAAACTAATACTGTACCACTGCCAAGACCTCACAGAGTTTTAGCTGTAAAAGCAGAGGTTTTAACAGGGGACCCAAGCAGAGTTCTGGTTCTATCTGCAGAGCATGGCTCAGGACCAGAGCAGTCCAGACCAGGGAGTCACTGAGTAAAAGGTTTTCCAGGAGTAAGGCCAAGAGCATCAAAACGAACTCCAGGATGGATTTCCTCTCTGGGGTTCGTTCAGCAGCACATTGTGAAGGTTAAATACATAGACATTTTAGTACGTTGAACTGAAGCCTTGTAGGCTTTAATCTCATAACACAATCTAAACATTACAAGGGTCTGGTGTTGCTTCATAAGCCGCTGACACAGAAAACATGTTTCCAGGAAGATGTTGGAGTTCTCAGAGCAGACTGTGTTTGTGACAACTCATAACTCAATGAAAGCCTGTTTGAATTGCACTTAGTAACAAAATGCCAGTTCAGCTAAATGTGCACATGAGATGGTCATTACATCATATTTACACAATGTACCAAACAGGAACGGTGCTACTCTGCCACAGTGTTAAATAATGTTTAGTTGACAAGAGCACAAGTGTTGCTTATGCTCATCGTTGTTGCCAGAGAGAAAGAACGCGCGCGCAAGAGAGAGCGACAACGCTCCACACATGCATGTAGGCTAGCTGGAACATTCCAATCACCTGAGCTACACTAGAGCCTTCCATGTGGTCTTAATGGCTGATGTATTACCAGAGGAAGAGAGAGAGGCTTGGCATCACACTCAGGTCCATAGCTCCCCCCCTCAGCCCCACTGCTCCTTCAGCCCCTGGCTTCGTCTCAAATGGCACCCTGTTATCTATATAGCGCACCAGAACCCTCGTCAAAAGAAGTGCACTCACTATATGCCACTTGGGACGCAGACCCTCCTCTCTGGTTGGCTGGCTGCCATTTGGCTCCGCTGGTCACATGATACCCCCCTGGGTCTGCTTTACTAGTTTGTTATTCACAACCCCCCAGGAGAGGGGAGGGGCTGAGATGAGAGGGGAGTGGCTGAGAGGAGGAGGGAGGGACTAATAGGTGAGAGGAGGGGCTGAGAGGAGAGGGGCTGAGAGGAGGAGGGAGGGGCTAATAGGTGAGAGGAGGGGCTGAGAGGAGAGCGGAGGGGCTGAGAGGAGGAGGGAGGGGCTAATAGGTGAGAGGAGGGGCTGAGAGGAGAGGGGCTGAGAGGAGGAGGGAGGGGCTAATAGGTGAGAGGAGGGCCTGAGCTGTATACCTGGGAACCAGTGTGACAAAGGCCTTCAGCTGAAATGTTGTTACACTTCATTATATTTTTATTGAACCTTTATTTAACTAGGCAAGTCAGTTAAGAATTCTTATTTACAATGACGGCCCCCCTGGCCAAACCCTCCCCTAACCCGGACGACGTCCCTGTGGGACTCCCGATCACGGCCAGTTGTGATACAGCCCGGGATCAAACCTGGGTCTGTGGGAAGCCTCAAGCACTGCAATGCAGAGCCTTAGACTGCTGCACCACTCGGGAGACCAAATGTGTGGAACTATTATGAGGGGAGAACAACTCATCTAAAACTGTTATCTGGGAAAATACGATGAATGTATGAACTGAGAGATGAACATGTTGTAGCGGCCTACAATATACATCTGAATTGCATGCAACGTTATTTTACTGTAGTACACCACAGCTTGATGCTCTTATAGGAACATCTAAACTGCCACTAGGGGACCCCACTACCTTCATTACAGTACCTAAAAATGGTCCTCCACTCTACTGCTCTATGTGAAACATCACTTCAGTTTTATATTGTTTCCTAAACTATTTGGTCGAATTCGTCTATTAGTCTGTCAGTCAGTTGAAGCATTTGGTGTAAACACGAAAACTTCCACAGGACAAGTGCCAGGTGAGAAGTGACAGTCAAGCCTTATACACCCCTTCGCTGTTTTGATAGATCCTCTCTGGTCTGGACCATGTCAGTCCGTGTGAGGAAATTATATATATAAAAAAACACTATTGGAAGGAGGTGTAAGTGTATTTTGAGAGGTTTTGCTGTGAGATTTATTGCATAACGTCAAGATGGTTAACAGCAGGACGGCTTCACGCGCCAAATAGCATGATATTATTCGTTATGTTCACTAAAGCAACCGCGTGTAAGGAGAGAGAGCTGGAGAGAGAGAGATGGTGTCGTCACATGAGTGACAAGCAACAGCTGAATCCACACATCTGGAACCTTAGGAGTCGCGCGGCACACCAAATGACACCCACAATGGGGTGCGTCTTTACGCGCACGTTTTAACGAGCTACTGTCTCTTTTCTGGCTTAAAGTTTCACAGTTTAAGTTTCTGTAATGTTTAAATTACCAGGAATAAGCCATATGCAGTAGTTTATAACAACAACTTGTAGAGATTGTCAGAACACATTCGCAGACCTTCATCCATTCATAGAAAAGAAGCACGAGTGACAGAAACACAATTTTCACGTCAGGGGGGAAATTACATGTGGGCCAGATCTGACTTCCACATTTCTATACTAAACAGGTCTGGAAGACAACTGTATATTCAAACACATATTTCATGAAATGTGAAGGTGAAATCAGTATACCTGGAGTTGAAATTGCAATTTCATGCAGTAGCGGTACAATTTCCAAGTATTGCAAAGTATGGTAAAGATTTAAATGGCAAGCTATTCCACTCACCGACAGACAGACAGATCCGAAACTGATAGCTACTCACCAGAAAGACTGATTGCGCGGAGTTATGCGTAGGGGTAAAAGGATATTCCGTTAATTGAGTAGAACAATATTCACGATTGGTGTCATCGGCGCCACTTTAAATAGTAGTGCTGCACCTACAGTATTATGTTCCTCCGTTCTAGTCTCACCGTGAACTATTCGAAGTTCGAATGAATAGAATACAACGACTTTTCAGAACATCATATAGAGAGAAACGACGTTAGAGTTTCAACACACAGACCAGCAGCGGCGTTGATTTAACAGCTCAGCTCGCGTTCTGGTGTTGGTACAGCACCACAAGTTAAAGCGCAGAGAGACTCACGGGCGGCGAGATGACATTAACGCTGTACTCTCTGCCTATTGGCTTAAACAAGCAGCCCCACCAATCCCTCTAAAGGCTGACATTCTTGGCAGTCTGGAAAACACGGCTGGTATCTCCCTCTCACTTTACAGAAAGACCCTGTACACTGCACACACACAAGCACGTTGAATACCTCTATATGCGTAAATGGCATTTGGGCGTTTGGCTCTTAAATTGTTATTACATTATCCATGTTGGTAACATACGGGGAAGCGTCTATGGTATAAAACAATGCTTTGGTTTTCAACCCTCCACGTGTTTATGGTGTCGTTTTGACGCTGTTTATCTTCACTACATATAGAAAGACTTCTATCTTCATGATTTGAGATCGGCACTGAATAGACTCCTATTTGACAATGTACACAATCTAATTGTTGCAGATAAAGGACCTATCTCAGAGACGAGATATGTAGACATCTTCCATGTAAACCTCAGAGTGCCTTGGGGAATTTTAACCCCTCTTGGTGGTGGTGATGTGTGGAAGGATCTGTCTACAAGGCCAGGCATGACAACCCTGTCTGTGTCTAACTGATACACTGTGTGTGTGTGTGTGTGTGTGTGTGTGTGTGTCTGTGTGTGTGTGTGTGTGTGTGTGTGTGTGTGTGTGTGTGTGTGTGTGTGTGTGTGTGTGTGTGTGTGTGTGTGTGTGTGTGTGTGTGTGTGTGTGTGTGTGTGTGTCTCTGTGTGTGCATTGACAACCCTGTTTGTGTCTTCCTGACATTGTGACACTCTGCCAGATCAGGTTTCACAGCATAGTCCTCCACACACACACACACACACACACACACACACACACACACACACACACACACACACACACACACACACACACACACACACACACACACACACAAACACACACACACACACACACACACACACACACACACACACACACACACACACACACACACACACAGCTGAGGGGCCCCTGACCTAATTCACAGGGGTTGCCTGGCCTGCTGTCTATCTCTCTGCCAGGGCTCCCATATAAACTGTTCCACACCGGGCTCCTTTGTCATTGTGTTAGCAGTGGGAAGTGAAACCTCTCTCTCTTTAATCTGAGATGCTAATCTTTCTATTCACTCACCTGCTGCGGCCCCCGCCACAATCCCCATCCCCGCCTCACCCTCAGAAACCAAGAGCCCCAGAGCCGGCGACGGGAACTTGATCAGCTTTAGTGTCCCGGTTGCTCTCTTTATTTCCACCTGTTCTGTGGGCCTGTTCCCTGTTCTGCGCCCACACAGAGTTTTCATCCCAAATTACACCCTATTCCTTATGTAGTGCACTACTTTTAACCAGGGCTCATAGGGAAACTATTTAGTGAACAGGGTCCATTTGGGATGCACAGCAGAATAGGCCGCTGCACTGTGCTGCTGTGTTAACAGGTCTTTGTGGTGTGGAGCGCCACAGACATCTGCAACATTACTCCCATTTACTGAGAGGAGAGCATATTAAAGGTACTCGTATAGATTAGAGCATATTAAAGGTACTCCTATAGATTAGAGTATATTAACGGTACGCCTATAGACTAGAGTATATTAACGGTACGCCTATAGACTAGAGTATATTAAAGGTACTCGTATAGACTAGAGTATATTAAAGGTACTCCTATAGACTAGAGTATATTAAAGGTACTCGTATAGACTAGAGTATATTAAAGGTACTCGTATAGACTAGAGTATATTAAAGGTACTCCTATAGACTAGAGTATATTAAAGGTACTCCTATAGACTAGAGTATATTAAAGGTACTCGTATAGACTAGAGTATATTAAAGGTACTCGTATAGACTAGAGTATATTAAAGGTACTCCTATAGACTAGAGTATATTAAAGGTACTCGTATAGACTAGAGCATATTAAAGGTACTCGTATAGACTAGAGTATATTAAAGGTACTCCTATAGACTAGAGTATATTAACGGTACGCCTATAGACTAGAGCATATTAAAGGTACTCCTATAGACTAGAGCATATTAAAGGTACTCCTATAGACTAGAGTATATTAACGGTACGCCTATAGACTAGAGTATATTAACGGTACTCCTATAGACTAGAGTATATTAACGGTACGCCTATAGACTAGAGTATATTAACGGTACGCCTATAGACTAGAGTATATTAACGGTACGCCTATAGACTAGAGTATATTAACGGTACTACTATAGACTAGAGTATATTAACGATACGCCTATAGACTAGAGTATATTAAAGGTACTACTAGACATACAACCAGAGAGGAAGCAAAGATCCAGAATGTGGAGATAGCAGCACAAAAGTCCTCTGGTTCAGGGAACTTTCCCCAGTTGTCACACACATTCCCACACACACTCACACACATGCACCCACACACACACGCATCCACATTTCCCTGGCCAGCTACATTGATGTGGAATTGTTTGTTTTGTGATTGTGGTTTGGGGAACATCATTTATGAAAGGCAGGAAGCCACGAGGAAAAGTCACACTGGATATCTGATCAGTCAGCCTCTAGTAAAAGGGAGAGGGAGAGGTAGAGGAACAGGGAGTGGAAGAGTCAGGGAGAGGGAGAGGTGGAGGAACAGGGAGAGGAAGAGTCAGGGAGAGGGAGAGGTGGAGGAACAGGGAGTGGAAGCGTCAGGGAGAGGTGGAGGAACAGGGAGTGGAAGAGTCAGGGAGAGGGAGAGGTAGAGGAACAGGGAGTGGAAGAGTCAGGGAGAGGGAGAGGTGGAGGAACAGGGAGTGGAAGAGTCAGGGAGAGGGAGAGCGAGTGAGAAAGACAAGGATAGTGAGAGGCAGAGGTAGAGGTAGCGGGAGAGAGAGAGATAAAGGTGAAAAGCGAGAGAGAGGGAGAGGAACGTGTGATATTGTACCCACTTCTCTCTGTTTGCAACAGGATCTATTCACTTCATTAAATCAACACACATCATAAATGTGACTAATGCATTACTGGGGTTTGTTGGATACTTAACCTCTGAACTTTAACCTCAACCCGACGTTGGTTGTCTGACTCCAAATTGACCCTTGTTCGTGACCCACTAACAAAGATTCACCCTCTCTTTTCTCCTCCATGTGAAAGCCATGGTATATGGCTCCAGGTTTGGCCGGCACACCGAAACCAAAGCTGTCCATCATGTTCGGAGATTCTGGTGTTCCGAAGCTCCTTGTGGTCTTCAGTGGAAACACATGGAAACACATGGTTGTCGTCTATCATAATTCCAAAGAGTTTTTGTGAGTTTTCTCATGTCATCTCTTTATCTTATTGTGCCAGCAGTTTTTATCGAAGTCAGGTAGAGAGAGAGAGCGAGAGAGAGAGAGAGAGAGAGAGAGAGAGCGAGAGAGAGAGTGCGAGAGAGAGAGAGAGAGAGAGAGAGAGAGAGAGAGAGAGAGAGAGAGAGAGAGAGAGTGCGAGAGAGAGAGAGAGAGAGAGAGAGAGAGAGAGAGAGAGAGAGAGAGAGAGAGAGAGTGGAGACAGTGGCACTTGTTATCACGTCACTGTCATCAGAATTTCACCCAAGCATCCGAGACTCTCCAATTACACCGCCTTTAGTTTCCATACAATCAAATCAAATCACATTTTATTGGTCACATACACGAGTTTAGCAGATGTTACTGTGGGTGTAGCGAAGTGCTTGTGTAAGTAGTATCTAACAATTTCACAACAATACACACAAATCTAAAGTAAAGTAATGGAATTAAGAATAAATAAATATACGGAAGAGAAATGTCCGAGCGGTGTTTGCAGTTGAAGTTATTCTTTAATAACACGGACCCCAAAGCCAATCAGGGGGAGGAAAAGAGGTTGATTCAAAGAGGATAAGTCATAGATGTAGATGGTCATTCCTTCCCTGTCCTCAGCAATTCCCTCTCAGTGATTCATTCTCTCAGTGATTCATTCTCTCAGTGATTCATTCTCTCAGTGATTCATTCTCTCAGTGATTCTTTCTCTCAGTGATTCTTTCTCTCAGTGATTCATTCTCTCAGTGATTCATTCTCTCAGTGATTCATTCTCTCAGTGATTCATTCTCTCAGTGATTCATTCTCTCAGTGATTCTTTCTCTCAGTGATTCTTTCTCTCAGTGATTCATTCTCTCAGTGATTCATTCTCTCAGTGATTCATTCTCTCAGTGATTCATTCTCTCCTGTGATTCTTCCAAGTGAACAGAGGAACAGGATGTAGTTTATACCCAGCCCTCGCCTTTTTATTTTTCTGTAGGTTACCTTTATTTAACTCGGCAAGTCAGTTAAGAACAAATGAGTATTTTCAATGACAGTCTAGGAACAGTGGGATAACTGCCTTGTTCAGGGGAACAGTGGGATAACTGCCTTGTTCAGGGGAACAGTGGGATAACTGCCTTGTTCAGGGGAACAGTGGGATAACTGCCTTGTTCAGGGGAACAGTGGGATAACTGCCTTGTTCAGGGGAACAGTGGGATAACTGCCTTGTTCAGGGGAACAGTGGGATAACTGCCTTGTTCAGGGGAACAGTGGGATAACTGCCTTGTTCAGGGGAACAGTGGGATAACTGCCTTGTTCAAATCAAATCAAATCAAATTTTATTTGTCACATACACATGGTTAGCAGATGTTAATGCGAGTGTAGCGAAATGCTTGTGCTTCTAGTTCCGACAATGCAGTAATAACCAACAAGTAATCTAACTAACAATTCCAAAACTACTGTCTTGTACACAGTGTAAGGGGATAAAGAATATGTACATAAGGATATATGAATGAGTGATGGTACAGAGCAGCATAGGCAAGAGACAGTAGATGGTATCGAGTACAGTATATACATATGAGATGAGTATGTAAACAAAGTGGCATAGTTTAAAGTGGCTAGTGATACATGTATTACATAAGGATACAGTCGATGATATAGAGTACAGTATATACGTATGCATATGAGATGAATAATGTAGGGTAAGTAACATTATATAAGGTAGCATTGTTTAAAGTGGCTAGTGATATATTTACATCATTTCCCATCAATTCCCATTATTAAAGTGGCTGGAGTTGAGTCAGTGTCAGTGTGTTGGCAGCAGCCACTCAATGTTAGTGGTGGCTGTTTAACAGTCTGATGGCCTTGAGATAGAAGCTGTTTTTCAGTCTCTCGGTCCCAGCTTTGATGCACCTGTACTGACCTCGCCTTCTGGATGATAGCGGGGTGAACAGGCAGTGGCTCGGGTGGTTGATGTCCTTGATGATCTTTATGGCCTTCCTGTGACATCGGGTGGTGTAGGTGTCCTGGAGGGCAGGTAGTTTGCCCCCGGTGATGCGTTGTGCAGACCTCACCACCCTCTGGAGAGCCTTACGGTTGAGGGCGGAGCAGTTGCCGTACCAGGCGGTGATACAGCCCGCCAGGATGCTCTCGATTGTGCATCTGTAGAAGTTTGTGAGTGCTTTTGGTGACAAGCCGAATTTCTTCAGCCTCCTGAGGTTGAAGAGGCGCTGCTGCGCCTTCTTCACAATGCTGTCTGTGTGAGTGGACCAATTCAGTTTGTCTGTGATGTGTATGCCGAGGAACTTAAAACTTGCTACCCTCTCCACTACTGTTCCATCGATGTGGATAGGGGGGTGTTCCCTCTGCTGTTTCCTGAAGTCCACAATCATCTCCTTAGTTTTGTTGACGTTGAGTGTGAGGTTATTTTCCTGACACCACACTCCGAGGGCCCTCACCTCCTCCCTGTAGGCCGTCTCGTCGTTGTTGGTAATCAAGCCTACCACTGTTGTGTCGTCCACAAACTTGATGATTGAGTTGGAGGCGTGCGTGGCCACGCAGTCGTGGGTGAACAGGGAGTACAGGAGAGGGCTCAGAACGCACCCTTGTGGGGCCCCAGTGTTGAGGATCAGCGGGGTGGAGATGTTGTTGCCTACCCTCACCACCTGGGGGCGGCCCGTCAGGAAGTCCAGTACCCAGTTGCACAGGGCGGGGTCGAGACCCAGGGTCTCGAGCTTGATGACGAGCTTGGAGGGTACTATGGTGTTGAATGCCGAGCTGTAGTCAATGAACAGCATTCTCACATAGGTATTCCTCTTGTCCAGATGGGTTAGGGCGGTGTGCAGTGTGGTTGAGATTGCATCGTCTGTGGACCTATTTGGGCGGTAAGCAAATTGGAGTGGGTCTAGGGTGTCAGGTAGGGTGGAGGTGATATGGTCCTTGACTAGTCTCTCAAAGCACTTCATGATGACGGAAGTGAGTGCTACGGGGCGGTAGTCGTTTAGCTCAGTTACCTTAGCTTTCTTGGGAACAGGAACAATGGTGGCCCTCTTGAAGCATGTGGGAACAGCAGACTGGTATAGGGATTGATTGAATATGTCCGTAAACACACCGGCCAGCTGGTCTGCGCATGCTCTGAGGGCGCGGCTGGGGATGCCGTCTGGGCCTGCAGCCTTGCGAGGGTTAACACGTTTAAATGTCTTACTCACCTCGGCTGCAGTGAAGGAGAGACCGCATGTTTTCGTTGCAGGCCGTGTCAGTGGCACTGTATTGTCCTCAAAGCGGGCAAAAAAGTTATTTAGTCTGCCTGGGAGCAGGACATCCTGGTCCGTGACTGGGCTGGATTTCTTCCTGTAGTCCGTGATTGACTGTAGACCCTGCCACATGCCTCTTGTGTCTGAGCCGTTGAATTGAGATTCTACTTTGTCTCTGTACTGACGCTTAGCTTGTTTGATAGCCTTGCGGAGGGAATAGCTGCACTGTTTGTATTCGGTCATGTTACCAGACACCTTGCCCTGATTAAAAGCAGTGGTTTGCGCTTTCAGTTTCACGCGAATGCTGCCATCAATCCACGGTTTCTGGTTAGGGAATGTTTTAATCGTTGCTATGGGAACGACATCTTCAACGCACGTTCTAATGAACTCACACACCGAATCAGCGTATTCGTCAATGTTGTTGTTGGACGCAATACGAAACATGTCCCAGTCCACGTGGTTCAGTGGGGTTCAGGGGAACAGTGGGATAACTGCCTCGTTCAGGGGAACAGTGGGATAACTGCCTTGTTCAGGGGAACAGTGGGATAACTGCCTTGTTCAGGGGAACAGTGGGATAACTGCCTTGTTCAGGGGAACAGTGGGATAACTGCCTTGTTCAGGGGAACAGTGGGATAACTGCCTTGTTCAGGGGAACAGTGGGTTAACTGCCTTGTTCAGGGGAACAGTGGGATAACTGCCTTGTTCAGGGGAACAGTGGGATAACTGCCTTGTTCAGGGGAACAGTGGGTTAACTGCCTTGTTCAGGGGAACAGTGGGTTAACTGCCTTGTTCAGGGGAACAGTGGGATAACTGCCTTGTTCAGGGGAACAGTGGGATAACTGCCTTGTTCAGGGGAACAGTGGGATAACTGCCTTGTTCAGGGGAACAGTGGGATAACTGCCTTGTTCAGGGGCAGAACAAGAGATGTTTTACCTCGTCAGCTCAGGGATTCAATCTTGCAACCTTTCGGTTACTAGTCCAACTCTCTAACCACTAGACTACCTGCTGCCCCTAGCCTGTGATATACCAATTAGAATTCCTTGCAATAAAACTGGGCCAATGGCCAAATAACAAGTATCCTATTTCAGGCTCACTGCATAGACCAATTCCTCCCATGTCTCTGACTTTGAATTCCTTGCAATAAAACTGGGCCAATGGCCAAATAACAAGTATCCTATTTCAGGCTCACTGCATAGACCAATTCCTCCCATGTCTCTGACCCATTGATCAATAATTCCCTATTACAGAAAAAACACTATTTCCATTGATCGTTACTCTATTGACTCGTCCTCTGAGTTGTGTATTTATCTTCTAAATATTATCACAGCGGCATAGACTAAGATACAGTAGAATAGAATACAGTGTATACATATGAGATGAGTAATTCAAGATATGTAAACATTATTAAAGTGACTAGTGCTCCGTTATTAAAGTGGTCAGTGATTATATGTACATAGGGCAGCAGCTTCTAATCAGATGTCAAATGCAGGACCATCCTCAGGACCAGCCTCAGGACCATCCTCAGGACCATCCTCAGGACCAGCCTCAGGACCATCCTCAGGACCATCCTCAGGACCATCCTCAGGACCAGCCTCAGGACCATCCTCAGGACCAGCCTCAGGACCAGCCTCAGGACCATCCTCAGGACCATCCTCAGGACCATCCTCAGGACCAGCCTCAGGACCATCCTCAGGACCATCCTCAGGACCATCCTCAGGACCATCCTCAGGACCAGCCTCAGGACCATCCTCAGGACCAGCCTCAGGACCAGCCTCAGGACCATCCTCAGGACCATCCTCAGGACCATCCTCAGGACCATCCTCAGGACCATCCTCAGGACCATCCTCAGGACCAGCCAACCACAGGTACTTCATAAGACAGTGTGTCTTTATGTTGGCTGGAGGAAGTTTATCCATTGTTCAAGACTCCCTTCTGTTGAAGTGCTGTTGTCCTTTGTGTTCAGATAACAGTGCTTACCTATGCAGGGCAGGTACTGTACATCTAGTGTTATAGAGGGGCGGACTGGGATCAGAAATCACCCCTGGCATCTTTCTAACACATCAGCCCATTTTGGTCCTCGAAGCCCCAAATATTAGACAGACATTTAGCATTTTGTGCAAAAATTCTAAATTCAAATGGCCAAGCCCGTCTGGCATTTGCCCAAAATGCCCTGTGTCCAGTCTGCCCCTGGTGTTGTAGCTTCCCTGTACTGTATTGCAACACACCCAGTTGGAATAAACCAACCTGAACATCCATACTGCCACATGTTTGAGAAGCTGTTAGAAGTGTTCTCATGGCCCAGGCCTGATGCGTGGACTTGACCGTCATACAGTCATTTGTGATGACTGGTTCAGGGTCAACTACTTCAGCTGCTTCTGAAAGGAAAGAGAAACATAATGATTGGACTATAATACAATGTTTCCTCATTTCTGGAATTCCAGACAGTGGATATTTACCCCCTACTGGCACACACAGACACACTTACACACACACTTACACACAAACACACACACACACACACACTTACACACATACACACACTCACACAAACACACACACACACACACACACACACACACACACACACACACACACACACACACACACACACACACACACACACACACACACACACACACACACACACACACCACAGGTTTTCTGACAGGAGTGAGTGCTCTGGTTAAATGTTAATCCTTCTAGGGAGATTGGATTCTCAAGGCCCCCCCACTGAGTCAGCTCTCAAGCAAACATGGCGTAATTAGACTGAGACACGCTGCATCCGGAACACACACACACACACACACACACACACACACACACACACACACACACACACACACACACACATACACACACACACACACACACACACACACACACACACACACACACACACATCCTTACCTCCTACCTTCAACAGGACCGGGACCCATTACATTACAGACATACCTGAGCACTTTGTACACCACTTGAACCACTGCTCTCCACACGCTGCTTGTCTTTCCAGTTCTTTGGTTCTATTAGCTGAACTCTAGGAGCTTTTGGGAGTTCTAAATGAGTGGCCGGAAGTCTCATGCTGTTACTATAGAATTGGAATTAGAATCCTTCTGATTCCATGGCTGTTGCCCCCGTGGCTGAGGTCTGGCTGGGACTGCTAGACTGGCTGTCACTCCCCTGATAGAAGACAATAGCACGCCATGTCACTCAGAGTCCTGGACAATACACAGACCTGGACAATACACCTTTACTTGTGTTACTTCTCAGAGTCCTGGACAATACACCTTCACTTGTGTTACTTCTCAGAGTCCTGGACAATACACCTTCACTTGTGTTACTTCTCAGAGTCCTGGACAATACACCTTCACTTGTGTTACTTCTCAGAGTTCTGGACAATACACCTTCACTTGTGTTACTTCTCACAGACCTGGACAATACACCTTCACTTGTGTTACTTCTCAGAGTCCTGGACAATACACCTTCACTTGTGTTACTTCTCACAGACCTGGACAATACACCTTCACTTGTGTTACTTCTCAGAGTCCTGGACAATACACCTTCACTTGTGTTACTTCTCAGAGTCCTGGACAATACACCTTCACTTGTGTTACTTCTCAGAGTCCTGGACAATACACCTTCACTTGTGTTACTTCTCACAGTCCTGGACAATACACCTTCACTTGTGTTACATAAAGGGCTTTCTGGTGGTCTCCCTTCACCTGTCAGAAAACCCACAGAGAACATTAATGAGCGACACATGACACATTATATATACATGTACCTGTACTGTATTGTAGGCAGTACTAAAAGGTAGTATCTCATTGGTCTCTAGAAAAATATAATCTTAACCATCATATGGAGGACATGAACTGCCTCTTATCAAGACATAGGAATGGAATGTTCTGAATCTAATTGTTAAAACACTATCAAACCCAATGTGAAGATCCAGGCCTGATTCAAACCCAATGTGTAGATACAGGCCTGATTCAAACCCAATGTGAAGATACAGGCCTGATTCAAACCCAATGTGTAGATACAGGCCTGATTCAAACCCAATGTGTAGATACAGGCCTGATTCAAACCCAATGTGTAGATACAGGCCTGATTCAAACCCAATGTGTAGATACAGGCCTGATTCAAACCCAATGTGTAGATACAGGCCTGATTCAAACCCAATGTGAAGATACAGGCCTGATTCAAACCCAATGTGTAGATACAGGCCTGATTCAAACCCAATGTGTAGATCCAGATCTGATTCAAACCCAATGTGAAGATACAGGCCTGATTCAAAACCAATGTGAAGATACAGGCCTGATTCAAACCCAGTGTGTAGATACAGGTCTGATTCAAACCCAATGTGAAGATACAGGCCTGATTCAAAACCAATGTGTAGATACAGGCCTGATTCAAACCCAATGTGCAGATACAGGCCTGATTCAAACCCAATGTGAAGATACAGGCCTGATTCAAACCCAATGTGTAGATACAGGCCTGATTCAAACCCAATGTGTAGATACAGGCCTGATTCAAACCCAATGTGAAGATACAGGCCTGATTCAAACCCAGTGTGTAGATACAGGTCTGATTCAAACCCAATGTGAAGATACAGGCCTGATTCAAAACCAATGTGTAGATACAGGCCTGATTCAAACCCAATGTGTAGATACAGGCCTGATTCAAACCCAATGTGAAGATACAGGCCTGATTCAAACCCAATGTGTAGATACAGGCCTGATTCAAACCCAATGTGTAGATACAGGCCTGATTCAAACCCAGTGTGAAGATACAGGCCTGATTCAAACCCAATGTGAAGATCCAGGCCTGATTCAAACCCAATGTGAAGATACAGGCCTGATTCAAACCCAATGTGAAGATACAGGCCTGATTCAAACCAATGTGAAGATACAGGCCTGATTCAAACCCAATGTGTAGATACAGGCCTGATTCAAACCCAATGTGAAGATACAGGCCTGATTCAAACCCAATGTGTAGATACAGGCCTGATTCAAACCCAGTGTGAAGATACAGGCCTGATTCAAACCCAGTGTGAAGATACTGGCCTGATTCAAACCCAATGTGTAGATACAGGCCTGATTCAAAACCAATGTGAAGATACAGGCCTGATTCAAACCCAGTGTGTAGATACAGGCCTGATTCAAACCCAATGTGAAGATACAGGCCTGATTCAAACCCAATGTGAAGATACAGGCCTGATTCAAACCCAGTGTGTAGATACAGGCCTGATTCAAACCCAATGTGAAGATACAGGCCTGATTCAAACCCAATGTGAAGATACAGGCCTGATTCAAACCCAATGTGTAGATACAGGCCTGATTCAAACTTAATGTGAAGATACAGACCTGATTCAAGTGCTGTTTGTTGTACACAGTCACAGTGTAGTACAGTTGAAATGGAACAGCACTCCATGCCTAATGGAATAACACACATGCACGTGCGCGCACACACACACACACACGCACACGCACACACAAACAACAGTGTGGGAATGTTTTTTTTATGATGTCGTGAAGCTCTGTAGCCCATGGTCACGCATGTTTTCATCTCTTTCATTCCAGGCGTCTGTCTGTAGGCCTACGGAGCGCTAGCAAGAGAGCCTTGGGGCGTTGTGCCTCTCTGCAATGTGTAACTGGAAACTCTGGGTAGAAACCTCTTTAGGGCTGATCTAGGAACAGCTTTCCCTTTCGCCAAACCTTATGTCAACCAATAGGGTCGGAATGAAAAAATTGATCTTGGATCAGTGTTTAAGGAAGATGTCCTCTTTCTCCCTAACAGCTTATCGGTTTGTGACACCCACTTCCTGTTCCTGTAACATTGATCTTAGCCCTGTTGGTTAATGTTAAACCACTAACTTACCGATTTTCATCATGGTTTGTAATCTTTAAGCCCAATGCTAACCTAAAGAGCTGTGCGTGGGTGTTTTGGCATTTCCCTAAAACCGTAAATCAAATTGAATGACGGTTGGTTGGATGCCTGGGATACATAAACCCCACAGTCAGTAAAGTTGAATTAGGCAGAGAAATTTGAGGGATTTGTAGTGAGGTAGTAAAGTAAAATCTAAACGTTGTGTGTGTGAGTGTTTTAGTAATTCATTCATGGTTTTCTTGGAGGACTCCACCAAGCATAAGTTTGAGCGGAGTAGAGTGAGGGAGGGAAAAGGAGGGGGGGGGCCCTCTGAGGGGGGGGGGGGGACCCTCTGGGGGGGGGGGGGGGGGGGACCCTATGAGGGGGGGGACCCTCTGAAGGACAAAAAAAGGCATTTAGAGAAAACACAAATACAGGGAACAGGCCTCAGTAGTAGTTTGTCCTTCCTGGTGGACCTGTGTTCAAGTAGTATTTGTTTTCTTAAATACTTTAGCTGTTCTTCACTGAGCTTGCCTGGCCCAAATAAACCAATCAAACACACTCTAAAGTGCAAACCTCACCTGTCAGACACTCTAGACAGGCTCAAACAAAACACTTAAAGTATTTGAGAGATAACACATACTATTTGAACCCAGATCTGCTTCCTGGTTGCCTGGCTTCTCTCCAAATTCATCACAGGACCAATGAACTGTCCAAAGACAGTGTACCGCACCAGCTGTACCTGTATTAGTAACAGAACCAGATTTAACTTTTTGTTCATTCGTCCAAGTCTCCCTACTCCTTAGATATTTGTGTTTGATGTTCTGTAAACCTTTGCCAAATATGAGATGCTGAATTAGTCATTTTATTGAATTGACCACTTGCACGTCCGAAACCACTGATTTAAATCACAGTGATACAACGTTTGGATTTGCACTCATGGGTACACAGGATTATAACCTTAATAACAGATGTTAGAACGCTCTGTCCTCCCGTCCTCCTCTTCCTCCTGTCCTCCTCGTCCCATTCTCAGTCCTCAGGGCTGGAACACAACCTGAGCCACGGTTACCACGGTTACCATGGGAGTGAACGACTGTAGTCTTCTTCTCTCAGGGGAAGGAGGGAAGAAGCTCACCTCTCTTAGTAGGGGACTGGAATTAAATAGTATTTTAAAGGGGGAAGGGGGGGTAATTTCACCTCTCTGGGTGGGTGAGAGGCTGGAAGGAAGGAAGGGGGAGACTCACCTCTCTCGGTAGGGGGCTGACTGCACTGGCTGCTGGGAGGAAGTGTCTGACAGCACGTAGCTCCTGGGTCACTGTGGAATGCCACAGACACCCAAGGGCTAAGTAAGCCAAGGGCAAGACAAAGGGAGGAGGGAAGGAGGGAGGGAGAGAGGCGGGGAGTGAGCAGAGAGGGTAGAAAACAAGGGAGAGAGAGAGAGAGAGAGAGATGATGTAAGGGGAGAGGGTAGAAAACAAGGGAGAGAGAGAGAGAGAGAGAGAGAGAGAGATGATGTGAGGGGAGAGGGTAGAAAACAAGGGAGAGAGAGAGAGAGAGAGAGAGAGAGTGATGATGTGAGGGGAGAGGGTAGAAAACAAGGGAGAGAGAGAGAGAGATGATGTGAGGGGAGAGGGTAGAAAACAAGGGAGAGAGAGAGAGAGAGAGAGAGAGAGATGATGTGAGGGGAGAGGGTAGAAAACAAGGGGGAGAGAGAGAGAGAGAGAGAGAGAGAGAGCGAGAGAGAGAGAGAGAGAGAGAAAGAAGATGTGAGGGGAAAGGGGAAACAGAGAGTAGAAAAAAGAAGCAGCAAGGTCTGGGATGCTCTCTCTCTCTCTCTTTCGCTCTGGGAGGGCTGAGAACAAATCGTTTTGACAGTCACCAGAAATACATTTTCCTGCCAAGTCTTAAACAACTGCAGCCAAGTGTATCTCCCTCCCTCCAGTCTCTAACCTTATGTGAAGAAATAGGGGAGCAGTCTACACAAATATTTTATTTGGGATCTCACTAGGAGTCTCCTCAGGAGGACTGGTCTATATATTCAATTAACATTTTATTGCAGTGGGCTAAATCAGGGTCGCACAGAGTGATTCTTGGTGTTATTAAACAAATCTAATTTGAAACAAAAGTATACACCTCGCACACATGGTTATGGGCTTTAAAAAAAGAAGACACCTGTACCATGACAGATATAGAGTTGAAATGTATTACATTTTGAGTTTTCACCCCAATATTACACTTTATATACATCACAGAAGACTGAAATATAGCAGAACCGTTTGACATAGGAACACCGGATTTTCTGAATGGTTTTTAAATAATGTTTATTAATTATGAAATTCTGAAAAATATTAAGAACATTCCACCCATGAGGTCACTAGAGGGCGATTTGGTGATTTGACTGCAAGAAAGGGGTACGATTTGAGGGCTGAGATTTGGCTGGAGATTCAGTAATGGCTGGTGAGAATACCCTGTGCTAAATACTCTAAATGGCTCTCACATGACACAGATAAGCCTGGCCTGGAAGAGCCTTGGGGACCCTGTATGGCTGTGTATTGACAGGGGCTGCCCTCATTTACCCCCTTCACCCTGGTAGGGCTCCATGCTCCACTCTGTGAATCCCTGCAGATTTGGTTATGGCTAACGAGAATAGCCTGAGTTAAATACTCTGAATACTCAGTAGCTCTCACATTGCAGAGATAAGCCTGGCTTATCTGTCTGACTGGCTCTTGACTGGGGTTGCCATCATTTACCTCCTTCACCCTCAATGGTCTCCAGTTTCACCCTCTTAGTCTCTACTCCCACCAGGTGTAGGAAGAAGTTACCCACTGACCCTCCAACCACTGATCCAAGTTCAGATATTATTCAACTCCCTAATTGTTATGGTTAGGATCAGAGGTTAAACTGATCCTAGATCTGTTGTTAATAGCAACTTCAATTCCTTCCTCTACCTGTTGATTCCCAGTCAGACAGACCAGACAAACTGCACTCTGACCTCTCTGTAACCCTGCTCACACAGGAAGCTGCAGCCAGGGGGAAGGTGTTGTGAGGAGTTCGGTGAATCCCAAACCACACCCTCGCCCCTACCAACTCTCTCGGAGGGCCCTCCATTGTCACGTGTTACTGACGAAACTCAGAGGGTGACTTCCAGAGAGTGGTGTGGGCATCAATAAACCCATCAACTTAACCAATTCCCCTTATCCTTTTACAAGATATACACTTCAGGAACAGTTAAACATTTCATTTGGGAGGTGTTTCATATTTTACATGTGTCAAGTCTCAAAATCAGACATAAACAAATGCAGGTAGCATACAATTAGGCACGTCTCTCCATTATTTTGTATTATCGTGGTGCATGTCGGGATAGCACTTGGCTCTAAAGTCTGCAGCCTTGCTGGTTTGGCCGAAGTGGCTATTGGAGGGTCTAATAATTAGCCCCTATATCCTCTATGATTTTCAATCCCTCCACTTTGGGGCACTTGTGCATGGAGGACGGAGGGGTGAGGGGAAGGGGAAGGGAGTGATTTGGGATTCAGCCGTTGTGTTTCTGAGTCACAGTGGGTAGTCAGGAAATGGCTGCTAGCCCCTCTGACTACCAGCGTCAACCCAGCATCCCCCATCCCGTCCTCCCCTGACCACCCAGGTTTAGGTTTAAACAAGAGCCTTATAGGACCACCATCCTAACAAGTCCCTTACCCCGTGAAATTTTCTCTCCCCCACCTCTCTCTCTACCCCACGTCTCTCTCTCTCTCTCTCTCTCTCTCTCTCTCTCTCTCTCTCTCTTCTCTCTCATTAACTCACCTTCCCTCTCTCCATCTCTCTCTCTCTCTCTCTCTCTGTCTCTCTCTCTCTCTCTCTCCTCTCTCTCATTAACTCACCTTCCCTCTCTCCATCTCTCTCTCTCTCTTAAATTAGTTGATGAAATGAAAACAGTATAAAAAACAGATGGACAGTGCGGTCATCTATTTTCAAATGTTTTACTTATTAAAAGTGAGTAAGTTACCCTCTTAAAACCCACTAGAGCCACACAGTGTTCTGAGTACTTCTCCATCATTCCCATGTAAACCTTAAGGGTTGGGGAGGTGAGAAACCCAATGGACAGGCTCAACCCAATGAAAACCAATGAGATCCACATGTAAAAAAAAACGTGCAAAACTGAACTGATGTTCTGAACTCCCCTGATTACGTCCCAAATGAAACCCTATTACCTATATAGTGACTTTGGTCAAAAGTAGTGCACTATACAGGGAATAAGGTTCAGTTTTGGAGGTAACCAATGACTCATCCCTCTTTGAATGTCTAGGGCTTAATCAGTGGTCCTGCTCTTATGACATATCACATTATCATCCATATACAGATGATGCAATGCTAAGTTTTATATAAAGTATGTCAAAATATATCATAAATGTAAAGCCCAAAACTCATCTAAAGTCCTACTCCCAAGAAATAACTTTTGCTCCCATGATTTTGAAGTCTATATTCTCAGTCCTGCTTCGATAATGCAGTCATAACTTTACTTCAGGAGAAGCAACATAATTCTAGCTACTTTCAAACAATCCTGCGGTAACTCCTTTTGATTTAGAACCTTTTAGGGCTAGGCGTCCTGCTAGCGGGACAACTTCCGGTGAAACTGGAGGGCGCGAAATTCAAATAAATAATCATAAAAATTATGGATATTAAACATTTAGGTACATGTAAGTGTCTTATGTCGGTTGAAAGCTTAAATTCCTGTTAATCTAACTGCACTGTCCAATTTATAGTAGCTACTACAGTGAAAACATGCCATGCGATTGTTTGAGGATGGCGCCCCTCATCAAAATATTTTTCATAAATTCACAAATAGCGATTAATTATTCACTTACTTTAAAAAAATCTTCCTCTGATTTGTCATCCAAAGGGTCCCAGCTATACCATGTAGTGTCGTTTGGTTAGATAAAATTCTTCTTTA
The DNA here is from genome assembly GCF_013265735.2 of Oncorhynchus mykiss. NCBI lineage: Eukaryota > Metazoa > Chordata > Actinopteri > Salmoniformes > Salmonidae > Oncorhynchus > Oncorhynchus mykiss. The sequence goes on from NC_048585.1 coordinate 12,015,839, forward strand.
TATCCCAAAAAGTCTGTTTAGTTGTCGCCATCGATTTGAGTAATCCACTCGTTCAACATGCAGAGAAAGGAATCTGAAAATCTACCCCTAAACTTTGTTTCAACAAGTCAAAATAAGTTTCTATTTACTCCTCAGATACCCTAAAATGTAATCAAACTATAATCTTTCTTACGGAACGAAGTATGTTCAATAGGAAACCAATTTTAGCAGGTGCGTCCTGTCTTCATGTCGCTCGCGAACACGAATTTCCAATACTGTGTCCCTATACTAAAAATTATATTTCTTATTCATTTTTTACAAGCCTGAAAACTTGAAAATAGACTGCTGACACCCTATGGAAGCCATACGAATTGCGTCCTGGGAGCTAATTGTCAGTATACCCTTATACATGCTCATTGTAAGAGCATGGTCTCTTTCCACAAATAAATTTGGTTGGTTTTTCTTTGGATTTTCTCCTACCATATTTATTGTGTTATATTCTCCTATATTATTTTAACATTTCTACAAACTTCAAAGTGTTTTCTTTCCAATGGTACCAAGTATATACATATCCTGGCTTCAGGGCCTGAGCAACAGGCAGTTTACTTTGGGCACGTCATTCAGGCGGAAATTGAGAAAAAAGGGGCCTAGCACCTAGAAGCCAGCTGCACCAATGTGTCAGAGGAAACACCGTACACCTAGCAACCTGGTCAGCGTGCACTCTGCCCGGCCCGCTACAGGAGTTGCTAGTGCGGCCAAACCCTCCCTAACCCGGACGACGCTGGGCAATTGTGCGCCGCCCCATGGGCCTCTCGGTCGTGGCTGGCTGCGACAGAGCCTGGGCTCGAACCCAGAAATTCTGGTGGACCAGCTAGCACTGCAATGCACCCGGGAGGCACCCCTAAGAAGTTTTTAAGGAGCTACAAATTTGGCGCTGCAGTATTTAAGCCAGGTTCCATGGCTCAGGAAAAAAACATCAACAGATTTTTCCTCTGAATCTAGTCTGCTCCAGGGCGCTTTCTGATGCACTCTCTGCATGCCAAATGGCACCTTATGGCACCCCATGGGCCCTTGTCAAAAGCAATGCACTTTGTAGGGAACAGGGTGCCATTTGGGATGCACATACTGTCTTTACAGCCTAGTAATGGCCACAGAAACATAGAAATATACTTAACCCTGAATGGCTCCTACACAGTGGGGAGTTATTTTCCATTACCTTGGCTTTGGCAGCAGTGGTTGTATTGTAGCTGTGATGGAGAGAGAGTGAGCGTGAGAGAGAGTTTGAGAGAGAGGGAGAGAGAGATAGAGAGAGATAGAGAGAAATAAAGAAAGTGTGAGAAAGAGCAAGAAAGAGAAAGAGAGAGAGAATGAGAGAGAGAAAGAGTGAGCAAAAGCAAAAGTGAGAGAGAGAAGGAGAGCGAGAGAGAGCGAAAGCGAAAGTGAGAGAGAGGAGGAGAGAGAGCGAAAGCGAAAGTGAGAGAGAGAAGGAGAGAGAGAGAGAGCAAAAGCGAAAGTGAGAGAGAGAAGGAGAGAGAGAGAGAGCGAAAGCGAAAGTGAGAGAGAGAAGGAGAGAGAGAGAGAGCGAAAGCGTGAGACAGAAAAAGATTGCTTGTGTCTTGAGCGAGTGAAAACGGATAAATACAGAGAGAGGTAAAGGTTAAATGAAAAGATAGAAAGATAAATATTTTCCACTCCCTCCCCCTTCTCTCCTTCTCTCCTTCTCCCTTCCTCTCCTCAGGAGGTGCCGTCAAAGCCCCGCTGGCACGTGTTCAGCAGATGGACCCATGGATGGACCCATGGTCCAGGCTTATAAGGACTCTCTCTCTCTCTCTCTCCCTCTCTCCCTCCCTCCCTCTATTGCTCTCTCTAAATTTCAATTAAATTCAAGGGGGTTTATTGGCATGGGAAACATATGTTTACATTGCCAAAGCAAGTGAAATGGATAAACAAAAGTGAAATAAACAATAGAAAGTGAACAGTAAATAAATAAAGACATTTCAAATGTCATATTATGTCTATATACAGTGTTGTAACGATGTGCAAATAGTGAAACTACAAAAGGGAAAATAAATAAGCATGGGTTGTAATTACAGTCGTGTTTGTTCTTCACTGGTTGCCCGTTTCTTGTGGCAACAGGTCACAAATCTTGCTGCTGTGATGGCAAACTGTGGTATTTCACCCAGTAGATATGGGAGGATCTGTGAAATCTGAGGGAAATACATTGGGGCAAAAAAGTATTTAGTCAGCCACCAATTGTGCAAGTTCTCCCACTTAAAAAGATGAGAGAGGCCTGTAATTTTCATCATAGGTACACTTCAACTATGACAGACAAAATGAGAAAAAATGATTAAAAAAAATGATTAAAAAATGATTTTTAATTAATTTATTTGCAAATTATGGTGGAAAATAAGTATTTGGTCAATAACAAAAGTTTATCTCAATACTTTGTTATATACCCTTTGTTGGCAATGACAGAGGTCAAACGTTTTCTGTAAGTCTTCACAAGGTTTTCACACACTGTTGCTGGTATTTTGGCCCATTCCTCCATGCAGATCTCCTCTAGAGCAGTGATGTTTTGGGGCTGTTGCTGGGCAACACGACTTTCAACTCCCTCCAAAGATTTTCTATGGGGTTGAGATCTGGAGACTGGCTAGGCCACTCCAGGACCTTGAAATTCTTCTTACGAAGCCACTCCTTCGTTGCCCGGGCGGTGTGTTTGGGATCATTGTCATGCTGAAAGACCCAGCCACATTTCATCTTTAATGCCCTTGCTGATGGAAGGAGGTTTTCACTCAAAATCTCACGATACATGGCCCCATTCATTCTTTCAGTCGTCCTGGTCCCTTTGCAGAAAAACAGCCCCAAAGCATGATGTTTCCACCCCCATGCTTCACAGTAGGTATGGTGTTCTTTGGATGCAACTCAGCATTCTTTGTCCTCCAAACACGACGAGTTGAGTTTTTACCAAAAAGTTATATTTTGATTTCATCTGACCATATGACATTCTCCCAATCTTCTTCTGGATCATCCAAATGCTCTCTAGCAAACTTCAGACGGGCCTGGACATGTACTGGCTTAAGCAGGGGGACACGCCTGGCATTGCAGGATTTGAGTCCCTGGCGGCGTAATGTGTTACTGATGGTAGGCTTTGTTACTTTGGTCCCAGCTCTCTGCAGGTCATTCACTAGGTCCCCCCGTGTGGTTCTGGGATTTTTGCTCACCGTTCTTGTGATCATTTTGACCCCACGGGGTGAGATCTTGCGTGGAGCCCCAGATCGAGGGAGATTATCAGTGGTCTTGTATGTCTTCCATTTCCTAATAATTGCTCCCACAGTTGATTTCTTCAAACCAAGCTGCTTACCTATTGCAGATTCAGTCTTCCCAGCCTGGTGCAGGTCTACAATTTTGTTTCTGGTGTCCTTTGACAGCTCTTTGGTCTTGGCCATAGTGGAGTTTGGAGTGTGACTGTTTGAGGTTGTGGACAGGTGTCTTTTATACTGATAACAAGTTCAAACAGGTGCCATTAATACAGGTAACGAGTGGAGGACAGAGGAGCCTCTTAAAGAAGAAGTTACAGGTCTGTGAGAGCCAGAACTCTTGCTTGTTTGTAGGTGACCAAATACTTATTTTCCACCATAATTTGCAAATAAATTAATTAAAAATCCTACAATGTGATTTTCTGGATTTTTTTTTCTCATTTTGTCTGTCATAGTTGAAGTGTACCAATGATGAAAATTACAGGCCTCTCTCATATTTTTAAGTGGGAGAACTTGCACAATTGGTGGCTGACTAAATACTTTTTTTGCCCCACTGTATGTGTCTCTAATATGGTCACACATTTGGCAGGAGGTTAGGAAGTGCAGCTCAGTTTCCACCTCATTTTGTGGGCAGTGTGCACATAGCCTGTCTTCTCTTGAGAGCCATGTCGGCCTACAGCGGCTTTTCTCAATAGCAAGGCTATGCTCACTGAGTCTGTACATAGTCAAATCTTTCCTTAATTTTGTGTCAGTCACAATGGTCAGGTATTCTGCCACTGTGTACTCTCTGTTTAGGGCCAAGTAGCATTCTAGTTTGCTCAGTTTTTTTGTTAATTCTTTCCAATGTGTTTGGTCTAATTGTGTTGCAGTCTCTCTCTCTTGCTCGCTCTCTCACTCTCTCTCTTATTCCTCTCCTCATCCATCTCTCTCAGGCATTGAAAGCCCAGGTCCACATTCTCCTGCTTTCTCATATTCCACTAAAGCCCACACACTTTAAGTGGATCTTTATCAGCAATACCCCAGTCAGGCTCTGTTGTGTTCTGTTGTGTTCAGACGTGCTCTACCTTCCAATCTATCTTCTATCTCCTCCTCTAGCCTTCTCGTCTTCTCCTCCATACTGCCTAGCTAATCCTACTTATATCTCAGTTTTCCTTCCTCCACAACATAAGACTAATTGTTCTCTTACTGCAGCCCTCTGTGACCCTGTGCAAGGTTGATATCAATGTGTACATTGGTGTCACATTAGACCCTATGAGTATCAGAAGAGATGTGCTGTTAGATCTGTCAACCTAATCTGACAGAGAGAGAGAGAGACACCTGTGCTGTTCTCTATTTGTGAGGAACTAATGAAAAGTGTGTCACTGGTGTAACGAACGATGTAACACACACTGATATACACCCTATTCCCTATGTAGTGCACTATGGGCTCTGGTCAAAATCAGTGCACTATATAGGGTACAGGGTGATATTTGGGATTCAGGCATGGTGTAGAGTAACACTTTGTAAGTTATTGGGCGGTGCGGTGAGTGGTGTGGTTCTACTGACAGACCTCCACAGGGGGGTGGATGGTGGAAGTCTGACACCTGGACTGCGTTTCAATCGGCACCCTATTCCCTATGGGCCCTGGTCAAAAGTTGTGCACTATATAGGGAATAGGGGGCTATTTGGGATGCATCCGCACCATTTCCCCCCTCTAGTTGTTTAGTTATTATGGCACCACTTCCCCCTCTAGTTGTTTAGTTAATATGGCACCACTTCCCCTATAGTTGTTTAGTTATTATGGCACCACTTCCCCCTCCAGTTGTTTAGTTAATATGGCACCACTTCCCCCTCTAGTTGTTTAGGTAATATGGCACCACCTCCCCCTCTAGTTGTTTAGTTAATATGGCACCACTTCCCCCTCTAGTTGTTTAGTTAAAATGGCACCACCTCCCCCTCTAGTTTTTTAGTTAATATGGCACCACTTCCCCCTCTAGTTGTTTAGTTAATATGGCACCACCTCCCCCTCTAGTTGTTTAGTTAATATGGCACCACCTCCCCCTCTAGTTGTTTAGTTAATATGGCACCACTTCCCCCTCTAGTTGTTTAGTTAATATGGCACCACTTGGCCCCTTGTAGTTGTTTAGGTAATAAGGCGCCACTTCCCCCTCTAGTTGTTTAGTTAATATGGCACCACTTCCCCCTCCAGTTGTTTAGGTAATAAGGCACCACTTCCCCCTCTAGTTGTTTAGTTAATAAGGCACCACTTCCCCCTCTAGTTGTTTAGTTAATATGGCACCACTTCCCCCTCTAGTTGTTTAGTTAATATGGCACCACTTCCCCCTCCAGTTGTTTAGGTAATAAGGCACCACTTCCCCCTCTAGTTGTTTAGTTAATATGGCACCACTTCCCCCTCCAGTTTTTTAGTTAATATGGCACCACCTCCCCCTCCAGTTGTTTAGTTAATATGGCATCACCTTCCCCTCTAGTTGTTTAGTTAATATGGCACCACTTCCCCCTCTAGTTGTTTAGTTAATATGGCACCACTTCCCCCTCCAGTTGTTTAGTTAATATGGCACCACCTCCCCCTCTAGTTGTTTAGTTAATATGGCATCACCTCCCCCTCCAGTTGTTTAGTTAATATGGCACCACTTCCCCCTCTAGTTGTTTAGTTAATATGGCATCACCTCCCCCTCCAGTTGTTTAGTTAATATGGCACCACTTGGCCCCTTGTAGTTGTTTAGTTAATATGGCACCACTTCCCCCTCTAGTTGTTTAGTTAATATGGCACCACCTCCCCCTCTAGTTGTTTAGTTAATATGGCACCACTTCCCCCTCTAGTTGTTTAGTTAACATGGCACCACTTCCCCCTCCAGTTGTTTAGTTAATATGGCATCACCTCCCCCTCTAGTTGTTTAGTTAACATGGCACCACTTCCCCCTCCAGTTGTTTAGTTAACATGGCACCACTTCCCCCTCCAGTTGTTTAGTTAATATGGCACCACTTGGCCCCTTGTAGTTGTTTAGTTAATATGGCACCACTTGGCCCCTTGTAGTTGTTTAGTTAATATGGCACCACCTCCCCCTCTAGTTGTTTAGTTAATATGGCATCACCTCCCCCTCTAGTTGTTTAGTTAATATGGCACCACCTCCCCCTCTAGTTGTTTAGTTAATATGGCACCACCTCCCCCTCTAGTTGTTTAGTTAATATGGCACCACTTCCCCCTCTAGTTGCTTAGTTAACATGGCACCACTTGGCCCTGTCACGTTCTGACCTTAGTTCCTTTGTTTTGTCTTTTGTTTTAGTATGGTCAGGGCGTGAGTTGGGTGGGTTGTCTATGTTAGTTTTTCTATGATTTTCTATTTCTGTGTTTGGCCTGATATGGTTCTCAATCAGAGGCAGCTGTCTATCGTTGTCCCTGATTGAGAACCATATTTAGGTAGCCTGTTTTCCTTTGTGTTTTGTGGGTGGTTATTTTCAGTCTTTGTGTGTCTGCACCAGATAGAACTGTTTGGGTCTTCACTTTGTTGTTTTGTATTTTGAAGTGTTCAGTTTCATTAAAGAAAGATGAACACTTTACCACCCTGCGCTTTGGTCCTCTCCTTCCCCCGACGACAACCCTTACAGGCCCCTAGTAGTTTGGCTGATAGATAAAACATGGATTTTAAAACTAACACCCCTTTCTTTTACACTCTTAGTTTAAAAGGTGCTCTCTAGAACGTCGTTGTTCGGCTGTGTCCATACAAACCCTTTTTTGGTAGAAAGCTTTCGGGTTCCATGTAGAACCCTTTTAACAGAGAGTTCTATGTGGAACCCAAAAGGGTTCTACCTGGAACCAAAGGGTTCTCCTAAGAGGCCAGCCGAAGAACCCTTTTGGAACCTTTTTTTCTAAGAATGTGATAATGTTATAGCTGGGGCAAGGAGTTTGTCCTCTTATATTGATGTGGTATAGCTGGGGCCAGGAGTTTGTCCTCTTACATTGATGTGGTATAGCTGGGGCCAGGAGTTTGTCCTGCTCATATGACCTGACCAGGTAAACAACTCTGTGTCAGCTAACAATGTCAGCTAGCACTAGTTGAACACAGCAGAGATTCTGCACCTCCTTCACCTCCTGCACCTCCCGCACCTGCACCTCCTGCACCTCCTCTCTCTCTCTCTCTGACTGTTTTTAAACACAGAACATTCCTTTTAAATGACATGCAGTGCAGACACCATCTAGCCAGCTGAGTATTGTAACTAACGACCAGCTGTGTTCACTTCCATTGAGCTGTGCTGTGATGAACAGGGAGACTGAGCTGAAAGCAGTTGGTGGCTGGCCCTGGAGAGAGGGGAACCATCCTGTCATAGCCCTCTTTACAGCTGTAGATGTGTGTGTACAGTATATGCTTGCTCATCACAGCTGGGAACTAACTAACCACAGGCATGAAGCTCCACCCACGGGGACTGGTCCGGGACTAGGAGTTAGTGGGTGACAGACAGACAGGGACTGGCCCGGGACTAGGGGTTAGTGGGTGACAGACAGACAGACAGACAGGGAGTGAGTGAGAAAAGTGCTCAGGTCTGTCTCCATCTGTTTCTCTATATGACTCAGCAGAAAGATGACATGATAAGACAGTGATGAGGGTTGATGGAACCACATGAGAGAAAGAGAGCGTGCCTGTGTGTTCACATCTTCTATAACTTATTGGTTGGCCTTGAACATATGTCCTCTGATCAGTGCTAGTACAGATGTAGGATCTTAATTTGATCACCCTGTTGCAGAACTTTCCTGCACTGCAGGAAATGTAAAACATTTCTGAAGTTCATAATTTCTACTTTGAAATGATAGCTAGTTTGTCGATCCCTCAGGGCTGGAGTCCATCTTTTCCCAGACTGCACCTGTCGTCCTGTTCTCGACTTCAGGACCTTTCTGACTAATCACAGAGGAAACTTGCATTCTCTCTCTCTCGCTCTCTCGCTCTCTCTCTCTCTCTCGCTCTCTCTCTCTCTCTCGCTCTCTCTCTCTCGCTCTCTCTCCCTCTCTCTCGCTCTCTCTCTCTTTCAACTTATATTTCTATCTTACTCTCAGAACTACAGTATACTGTATCTCCCTTTCACGTTTGTCTTTCTCTCACATTCTCTCTTTCTCTCTCCCTCTCCCCTATCTATATTCCACCCACTTGTTCTCTCTCGCTCTTTTCTCCCGCTCTCTCCCCTCTGATGCCCTGACAGATGGGTTATCAATCTCTCTTCTTTCTAAAGCTTCATCCCCAAAACAACAAAACAGCCTTCAACATTCCCTGTAGGTCTAAACTGGCCTCTGACCAAACTCTATGCCTCAGCCATATGACAGTATCTTTCTTATAGAATATCGGCTACAGTATTTATCTTAGATAATAGTTGTCTATCTGTCTTATGAGGTGAAAAGCAGACCAAGCACTCTCAGATGACGTCATGTTAGGGTTCTATCCACGGATGATATAAATCTGACAAGAATCAAATTAGGAACACAGACATGGGTGGTTCCTGGAGCATGAAAACTAAAATCTACAATCTGGGATCTGGGAATCTGCCGTCTTTTCGTTTTTTCAAATAAAAAAGTGGGCCTTTAAAGAAACATTTGGGAGAGACAGACCAATGCAGCCGGTTCATTCCCAGAGTTAGTTTTGACCTCGTCCATCATTCTACATTTTCGCAGAGAGAGGGAACCAATGCGGGGCCAGCGGGCTACCTTGTCACCCTCAGCCTCAGGGCCACTGGAATAACTGAGTTTTCCACTATGGCTTCAGATTTCCACATCTCTCACCATCTCCCCAAGTATGTAAACAGTGAGGATTGCCAGCAGAAACAGACAAACGTGTAGTTCAGGGTGTAATCTATCCTCACTCCTACACTCTGCTCTGACGATCATCCTAGCACCCCAAGCACCTGTCCACACTCACCTTGTACAACTGCATTTGGCACACGTGATTACACAAGCATTGTGGCGACACCCCATAATGGCTGTGTAAACATGTTGTGCAGAACAACTCTCCGTTGTATTACAACAATATCCGTTGCACCAAAACCATTGTGTCAAATGCATCAGTTGTACAGCCTGAGTGTGAACAGGGCACAATAGAATGGCCTGTGAAGTTATTATGAGTCTGTGAGTAAATAAACACAACTCAGCCTCCATGGTTTCGTCCCAAATGGGACCCTACTTCCTATGTACTCAAAAGTAGTGCACTATGTAGGGAATAGAGTTCTATTCTGGACACAGCCCATCTTGTTGCCAGCCATGGTGTTATGATGCATTCTGCGCAGGTTGAGTTGGTTTGTGAAACGCCAAGCCCCTAACCTTTCCATTTTCTAAGGCCAATCTTGTCTCCCAAGCAACTGGCACAGCTGACATGCTGATCTGCTGTATTTCAAATTGCGGTTAAAGTTGGGACTGTCTGTTTAAAATGTTAAAAAAGTTTACTGGCACAGAGAGAGACAGAAAGAGAAAACGAGACAGAACGAACAAGAGACATATATATATATATATATATATATATATATAGAGAGAGAGAGAGAGAGAGAGAGAGAGAGAGAGAGAGAGAGAGAGAGAGAGAGAGAGAGAGAGAGAGAGAGAGAGAGAGAGAGAGAGAGAGAGAGAGAGAGAGAGAGAGAGAGAGAGAGAGAGAGAGAGAGAGAGAGAGAGAGAGAGAGAGAGAGAGAGAGAGAGAGAGAGAGAGAGAGAGAGAGAGAGACAGAACTGACTTTAACTTTGACTCACTTCTTCAGACTGAAACTAAAGTGCTGTGTCTGCATCTGGATCTCTCTAGTCGGAGCCTTAGAATGTCAGAACATCAAAACGGGGGTTGGGGGTTAGTGGGTACAATCTCACGACTTGGTGCCATGGTAACTTGCTGTGTCCCTGTTAACTATGAGTCACCATCCCAGCAGTAGCACCCTGTTGGGTTGGCACACACACCGAGTGTTGGCATCGAGGACCGTTGGCATTACACACACTTCATGTTCCAATGCCAGACAGGTTTGTGTTGAGCTCCTCTACAACTACATGGAATCAAGACCAAATCCAGACATGTAATGTGGAATGAGGAGGGATTTCACAAATGACCACTTTATAACAGTTTTGATGTGGGCGTCAGACACTCACCCCTGTTCAGCAGACATACAGTGTTAATCATGAGCTTCAACAGTCTTTATTGATTGGCCCTTACGGGGCCTTCTGAGTTCTCAGTGTGTGAAGGGAGTAGCATCATTACTCATTGTCCAGTCCTTCAGATTAGACCGTCTCCTTCCTGCTTTCTGTCGGTAGGAGAGGAGAGGAGAGGAGAGGAGAGGAGAGGAGAGGAGAGGAGAGGAGAGGGGATAGGGGGGCTGGTGTTCAACTGGCATGCTACATCATCCACTATATGTCCTGGGGACTGTCTGCTACATCATCCACTATATGCCTGGGGACTGCCTGCTGCATCATCCACAATATGTCCTCGGGACTGTCTGCTGCATCATCCACTATATGTCCTGGGGACTGTCTGCTACATCATCCACTATATGTCCTGGGGACTGTCTGCTACATCATCCACTATATGTCCTGGGGGCTGTCTGCTACATCATCCACTATATGTCCTGGGGACTGTCTGCTACATCATCCACTATATGTCCTGGGGACTGTCTGCTACATCATCCACTATATGTCCTGGGGACTGTCTGCTACATCATCCACTATATGTCCTGGGGACTGTCTGCTACATCATCCACTATATGTCCAGGATAGATATATGTCCTGGGGACTGTCTGCTACATCATCCACTATATGTCCTGGGGGCTGTCTGCTACATCATCCACTATATGTCCTGGGGACTGTCTGCTACATCATCCACTATATGTCCTGGGGACTGTCTGCTACATCATCCACTATATGTCCTGGGGACTGTCTGCTACATCATCCACTATATGTCCTGGGGACTGCCTGCTGCATCATCCACTATATGTCCTGGGGACTGTCTGCTACATCATCCACTATATGTCCTGGGGACTGTCTGCTACATCATCCACTATATGTCCTGGGGACTGTCTGCTACATCATCCACTATATGTCCTGGGGACTGTCTGCTACATCATCCACTATATGTCCAGGATAGATATATGTTCTGTTCTGCTGTTTCACTCAATACACATAGCACAGGAGGTTGGTGGCACCTTTTTAGGGGAGGACAGGCTCGAGGTAATGGCTGGAGTGGAATTGTATCAAATAAATCAAACACGTTTTCCATTAATATAGTGTTTATGGAAATGGAATCTGTCTTCTCTTCATTGGCTGGATATTGCCAAACATTGTCTTATCTGCTAGAGGAAATAGGCCATGTTTTTCACATTTAGGAGAATCAGTTGTTTATACTAACAATGACCACAGACTTCGCTCAGCATAGTTTCACTTAACGCTCTAAACAACACAAGTACACATTCCAAAAAAGAACTCTACAAGAATCTAGAATATCCCCTTCATGTATTGCATCATAGGCACTAGTAATACATACCATCTGAAATAAACACAAGCCATCAATGAAGGATGCTGGAGCAGAACAAATATGAAATGCATCCCAAATGGTATCATGTTCCCTATAAAGTGAACTACTTTTTACCAGAGCCCTACGGGCCCTGATTTAAAGGTAGTGCACTATAAAGGGAATAGGGTGCCATTTGGGACAGAATGTACTGGCTGACTTTGGCAGGGACAGAAAGGCCATGCTGTATGGAACGCAGTTTGGGTCTTTACGCGTCAGAAAAGATACACGTCAAATAACACTATTCTATTATAGAATGTTGTGTGTTGAATTTGCACGTGCAAGCCAAGCACTACCATTACGATCACTGTCAAGCTGTACAATACTGCGTTGGTAATAAGGCATTATTTGTTCGACCGAATGGGAAAACCTCTGTGAGCATTGGAAATTAGGTCAGGATCAGAAGAGCAGGATCAAACATTTTTGCAAATATCTTTGATACAGATATATCTTTGATACAGGGTGTCTTTGATACAGATGTATCTTTGATACAGATGTGTGTTTGATACAGATGTATCTTTGATACAGGGTGTCTTTGATACAGATGTATCTTTGATACAGATGTGTGTTTGATACAGATGTATCTTTGATACAGATGTATCTTTGATACAGATGTGTGTTTGATACAGATGTATCTTTGATACAGATGTGTCTTTGATACAGATGTATCTTTGATACAGATGTATCTTTGATACAGATGTGTGTTTGATACAGATGTGTGTTTGATACAGATGCGTCTTTGATACAGATGTATCTTTGATACAGGGTGTCTTTGATACAGATGTGTCTTTGATACAGATGTATCTTTGATACAGATGTATCTTTGATACAGGGTGTCTTTGATACAGATGTATCTTTGATACAGATGTGTGTTTGATACAGATGTATCTTTGATACAGATGTATCTTTGATACAGATGTGTGTTTGATACAGATGTATCTTTGATACAGATGTGTCTTTGATACAGATGTATCTTTGATACAGATGTATCTTTGATACAGATGTGTGTTTGATACAGATGTGTGTTTGATACAGATGCGTCTTTGATACAGATGTATCTTTGATACAGGGTGTCTTTGATACAGATGTGTCTTTGATACAGATATATCTTTGATACAGATGTGTCTGTGATACAGATGTATCTTTGATACAGATGTATCTTTGATACAGGGTGTCTTTGATACAGATGTATATTTGATACAGATGTGTGTTTGATACAGATGTATCTTTGATACAGATGTATCTTTGATACAGATGTGTGTTTGATACAGATGTATCTTTGATACAGATGTGTCTTTGATACAGATGTATCTTTGATACAGATGTATCTTTGATACAGATGTGTGTTTGATACAGATGTGTGTTTGATACAGATGCGTCTTTGATACAGATGTATCTTTGATACAGGGTGTCTTTGATACAGATGTATCTTTGATACAGGGTGTCTTTGATACAGATGTATCTTTGATACAGATGTATCTTTGATACAGATGTGTGTTTGATACAGATGTATCTTTGATACAGATGTGTCTTTGATACAGATGTATCTTTGATACAGATGTATCTTTGATACAGGGTGTCTTTGATACAGATGTATCTTTGATACAGATGTGTGTTTGATACAGATGTATCTTTGATACAGGGTGTCTTTGATACAGATGTATCTTTGATACAGGGTGTCTTTGATACAGATGTATCTTTGATACAGATGTGTGTTTGATACAGATGTATCTTTGATACAGATGTATCTTTGATACAGGGTGTCTTTGATACAGATGTATCTTTGATACAGATGTGTGTTTGATACAGATGTATCTTTGATACAGATGTATCTTTGATACAGGGTGTCTTTGATACAGATGTATCTTTGATACAGGGTGTCTTTGATACAGATGTATCTTTGATACAGATGTATCTTTGATACAGGGTGTCTTTGATACAGATGTATCTTTGATACAGGGTGTCTTTGATACAGGGTGTCTTTGATACAGATGTGTCTTTGATACAGGGTGTGTTTGATACAGATGTATCTTTGATACAGATGTGTGTTTGATACAGATGTATATTTCTTTATTTTTTATTTTACCTTTATGTTACTAGGCTGGCCGCAGAGCTACTGTAAGAACAAATTCTTATTTTCAATGACGGCCTAAGAACAGTGGGTTAACTGTTCAGGGGCAGAACGACAGACCTTGTCAGCTCGTGGGTTTGAACCTTCCGGTTGCTAGGCCAACACTATAACCACTAGGCTACTCTGCCGCCCTTGTATCTTTGATACAGGGTATCTAGCTAGCTTTAGCTTGGTACCTAGCTAGCACCAATGCAACCAGCCTGAAAACAATGACCAGTAGAAACTGCAGTCATTTTCAATATTCTTAGCAATAATTTAGGAATCCATGTGAGTATTAGCTAGGTAGACACTTGTTGTTCTCCTATTGAAACAACTAGCTAGCCAGCTACTTAACCCTGTTGCCCAAAACTAACATTATAAGCAGCCTGCTAGCTTCATCTGGCTAGTATGGCTTGGCCAGACCGGTTTCTGTGTTGTGAAGCTAGCCACAATAAGGACTAGCCACAATAGTGAAATTTGCGTCTTGCCTTCACCATTAATCACCATTAATCAAATAAGAACTGTCTTATAAATTGGGGGTATTTTAGATGATGACACCTATCTAGATAGTTAGCTAGCTAACTATCACTACTGAAGCAGATGTCGTTTTGCTATGCTTTTGGGGAAGAACATTGTTTGCATCTATCAACTAGTTAGCTTTTTTAATGACCATCACTGTCCAGAGCTTGGGGAAGTGTGTCAGCGGCAGGCGCACGAGGCAAAACTTTACCAGCATCATAGCATAGGTATCGGTGAATCATTGTGACATATGCAATACTGGTGTTAGTGTAATCAATGTGTAATAACTACATAATAAATGAATGAACGTGTTGAATTATTACGTGATGTGCAGTATTTGACGTATATCTTTTTTGTCACGCAAAGACCCAAACGGCGTTCCATATCCATAATATGCATAATGCTGTGGGATGTACACTTACTGCTGCTATTAGAACAGACTGTTGTTTTCACTTGACTTGATACACACCGATGTAAACACAGAGGGAGGAAGGGGTGAGAGGAGGGAGGGGGAGGGAGGGGGGAGAGAGGGAGGGGGAGGGGGGAGATAGGGAGGGAGGGGGGAGAGAAGGAGGGGGGAGGGGGGAGATAGGGAGGGAGGGGGGAGAGAAGGAGGGGGGAGGGGGGAGATAGGGAGGGAGGGGGAGGGGGGAGAGGGAGGGGGGAGATAGGGAGGGATATGCAAATGCAAATAGAGAAGGATGCAGAGGGAGGGAGGAAGAGAGAGAGTGGGAGAGAGGGAGAAATGGAAAAAGGGGGATGGGTTTGAGAGAGAAAACAGGCACAGGGTTGATAGCCCACATTGTTTAATGCCAAGAAAAGCAGCTCAGATGAAGAGTGAAGGAGATGGTTTAAGAATCAACACAATGAAGTCTGGGATGAGTTGCTGGTGTCTGTCTGTCTGTCTGTCTGTCTGTCTGTCTGTGTGTGTGAAAGAGAAAGAGCATGTGTGTTTGTCTGCATGCGTCCATGCATGCATATGTGTGTGTGTGTGTGTCTCTGCACGCATGTGTGTGTGGAGTCTACCTCCAGCCTACCTCTTCCATCCAGGTTCTTAATGAAAGAGCTCATTATGTTTATATGGCCACTACTTAAGAGCAGACCCAGACTAATAATACCTATTTTCACTGCTCTCAACCCGACACCAAAGACTGACACTATAAATCACATGCTACTCATTGGTGTAATTAATAATGTTTTGCCAGACTTCTTGACTCTGGGTACGGCTTAGTAGCGACCTCAACAAAACTTTAAAGTCAAACTTGATTATCAGAGTAATGTTTTCATTTTTGCTGACTCATTAAAGTGCTGGAGTTCCATATCAAAAGCGAAGGCTACGCAGCCTCATATTTCATAGTGATTAACCTGGAGGAGGGATGAGCAACTCGCTCTCACAGTTTCACGTTACAATTACACGTTCATCCATGTTTCATAGTGATTAACCTGGAGGAGGGATGAGCAACTCGCTCTCACAGTTTCACGTTACAATTACACGTTCATCCATGTTTCATAGTGATTAACCTGGAGGAGGGATGAGCAACTCGCTCTCACAGTTTCACGTCACAATTACACGTTCATCCATGTTTCATAGTGATTAACCTGGAGGAGGGATGAGCAACTAGCTCTCACAGTTTCACGTCACAATTACACGTTCATCCATGTTTCATAGTGATTAACCTGGAGGAGGGATGAGCAACTCGCTCTCACAGTTTCACGTCACAATTACACGTTCATCCATGTTTCATAGTGATTAACCTGGAGGAGGGATGAGCAACTCGCTCTCACAGTTTCACGTTACAATTACACGTTCATCCATGTTTCATAGTGATTAACCTGGAGGAGGGATGAGCAACTAGCTCTCACAGTTTCACGTTACAATTACACGTTCATCCATGTTTCATAGTGATTAACCTGGAGGAGGGATGAGCAACTAGCTCTCACAGTTTCACTTCACAATTACACGTTCATCCATATTTCATAGTGATTAACCTGGAGGAGGGATGAGCAACTAGCTCTCACAGTTTCACGTTACAATTACACGTTCATCCATGTTTCATAGTGATTAACCTGGAGGAGGGATGAGCAACTAGCTCTCACAGTTTCACTTCACAATTACACGTTCATCCATATTTCATAGTGATTAACCTGGAGGAGGGATGAGCAACTAGCTCTCACAGTTTCACGTCACAATTACACGTTCATCCATGTTTCTCAAATATAGAATTTCTAAGTTCTTCCAAATGTCAAATTTCGAAGTGTTTAAGATTAAGTTTAGGCATTAACTTTGATTTGTTCAAGTTAGACATCAACTCCAAATGGTTAAGGTCTGAGATAGGCTTCAAACAAAAATATCGCCGGATTTGAACTCGCAACCTTTGGAATCAGAGGCAGATGCTTAGACAACACCCTATCAAAACTGAAACCTACTTAAGGTAACAGTGATCACTGTTGCCCCTCGTGGCCGGTTTCCATTCCATCTCCCAACGTCCTCAGACATGGATGGACGTCCAATAGGGTGACCTGGCTGGAGATGAGTGGCTTTTCCACTGAAACACAAATAGACTGGGGTAAATCATCTAAAGCATTGTGGCAATAGAAGCAAAACAGGAAACAAGAAATAGACAATATCTTCTTTTTTAGGGTTCATATAACTGCTGAAATGGGTGGATAGCATGGCGGACTTTGGTGTCTGTTTTTGGTGGGAAAGTTTGTATTGTGTGTGTGTTTGGCCTTGGGGTTCTACCCCTGCGGACTTCTACTCAGTGAGACCATAACCCTGCAGCCACAGGGTTCACCACAGAAACGACCTGCGGCCTACAGGGGTTAGAGGTCAGGGGTCATTGTTCCCAGGGGGTGCAGTGGCGACACCCCAGGAGCTGGGCAGACAGGGTGTGTGTGTGTGTGTGTGTGTGTGTGTGTGTGTTGGGCAGACAGGGGCGTGAAGCCCCCCTAATGAACAACGACTCCATCAATTAGAGGGGGAACGTAAAAATCTCAAATGAAAAGATAGTTAGGAGAAAAAGGAAAGTGGAACTGATGGATAATTCTCTGTGACCCTAGTGGGCCGTCTGGCTTATGATACAGCTTTGGACTAAATATTACACATGTCTGAACAGCTATAGACTCATACAATAACGCTGCCTCCCCATCTCTCCATTGTATCCAGATGCCAGTGAATTGAGTGGCAATTGGAAAGTCCTGAGGCTAGATGGGACAATGAATGTTTTAAACAGGCAATTAGGGTTTGGTGAAAAGGCAACTAATGGCAAGACAATGTGTAACCAATGGAGGGGTGTGTGAAGCCCTTCAGAGCTCTTTTCATAAAGCCAGCGGAAAGTAAATAGACTGTCTGGCCCTCAATACTAAACCACAATATCCCAGAGAATAAGACACTGACCTAAGGTCTGTCTTCATGACACCCCTAATAGTAAAGGTTAAGACTTTGGGAGAGTAAGCTGTTTCTAGACCAGTGCCTAGGGGCAACTTCTACCCAGAGCCATATTTACCAGCTGCAAAGAATCATTTGCCTAATTATGCCTGAGGATACAAAACATGTATGACTTTGTATGACAAAAATAATTTACAAAGATATTGCTGACATTGTTTTGAAAGGCTTTCTGAACACAAACAGACATGAATAATAGGTGATTTATCATGAACTGATTCCCTCCAATTTGCCTCTAAAAGGCAACAACGTCACAAAGAAGTAACAGCACTTTAACCTTGAAACAGTCAGCCCATTTTAACTTGTCCTTTAGTGTCAACCAATTGGATTAAACACTCCTTAAAGTGTCACGTCAAGAGCTAAATGGATAGGTTGTTGGTTTGATGGATGGGCATATCCGGCCAATCAGCTCTCAGTTTGACAGTAAGCCATACATCATGTATAATTATGTCCCGGTTAGACTGTGACCTGGAATAATGACAACGCATTATAAGACCTCAAACCAATTGCTACTAAGAAACAAGGCTCACAGGTCTGTAGCGTTTAAAGTCTCATTACTGATTCACTCTGTAATCAAATTCCAAGGCTTCAATTGTATTACTTAGTCCACTAAAATCCTGTTTTCAAGACGACTTCTTCCAATGTTAAAATCCACTTAAAAATATTCCTTAAAAAGTGTCTAATCTCATTTGGTA
Organism: Oncorhynchus mykiss; assembly: GCF_013265735.2. Classification (NCBI taxonomy): domain Eukaryota; kingdom Metazoa; phylum Chordata; class Actinopteri; order Salmoniformes; family Salmonidae; genus Oncorhynchus; species Oncorhynchus mykiss. The sequence goes on from NC_048585.1 coordinate 12,034,357, forward strand.
AAAGACCAGGTTTTTATCAGGAACCTCATTTCTTTAGTGGTAATGTATTTTTCACATGCGGTGTGGTTAGTCAAGGGCTGAGTAGGAGGTGTGATAGACATTACCACACACTGTACATTATTGCTGTAAGTAAAGCTTTGGATAAAGGTTCTATTCACACAGACACACACACACAGTCCCTGAGCGCCGAGTTGGAAAAAAATCATGAAAACATGCTGATTTTCACAACCTCCTCACTGCCCTGGCTTCGTCCTAATACGCACACTGAGTACATTTTGTGTGCTATTTAAATGCTTATTTTTTAAAAAAAAAGGACATTCTGTTGAAAATGAAAAATAAATATTCAAACAATGAACAAATGGGATTCAGTCAGATTGTAAAAATAGACACCATGAACATTCTGTAACAGCACCGTACACTTCATCTCTCTCCTGCTTTCACTGCTCTCTGCACGTGCTTTCAAAGCGATCTATCCTCTCTACTGTACGGTGCTCTTACCATGTTACTGTGTACTTCCCAGTAGCAGCAGCACAGTTTGACCCCCACACCCTCTAGGCCTTTGTTTGTATTAGATTATCTAAGCTCTGCCTCTGACCACACAGAGCCCCAGCACCCCCCAGCACCCATCACTCACACCCCATTGACTAAAAATGTAGTGTCCCGGTATGTCACAGCATACCCACCCTCTTCTCGTCCTGAGAGGTGACAGTTAGTGAACTGTATGTCACAGCATACCCACCCTCTTCTCGTCCTGAGAGGTGACAGTTAGGGAACTGTATGTCACAGCATACCCACCCTCTTCTCGTCCTGAGGGGTGACAGTTAGGGAACTGTATGTCACAGCATATCCACCCTCTTCTCGTCCTGAGAGGTGACAGTTAGTGAACTGTATGTCACAGCATACCCACCCTCTTCTCGTCCTGAGGGGTGACAGTTAGGGAACTGTATGTCACAGCATACCCACCCTCTTCTCGTCCTGAGGGGTGACAGTTAGGGAACTGTATGTCACAGCATACCCACCCTCTTCTCGTCCTGAGGGGTGACAGTTAGGGAACTGTATGTCACAGCATACCCACCCTCTTCTCGTCCTGAGAGGTGACAGTTAGTGAACTGTATGTCACAGCATACCCACCCTCTTCTCGTCCTGAGGGGTGACAGTTAGGGAACTGTATGTCACAGCATACCCACCCTCTTCTCGTCCTGAGGGGTGACAGTTAGGGAACTGTATGTCACAGCATACCCACCCTCTTCTCGTCCTGAGGGGTGACAGTTAGGGAACTGTATGTCACAGCATACCCACCCTCTTCTCGTCCTGAGGGGTGACAGTTAGGGAACTGTATGTCACAGCATACCCACCCTCTTCTCGTCCTGAGGGGTGACAGTTAGGGAACTGTATGTCACAGCATACCCACCCTCTTCTCGTCCTGAGGGGTGACAGTTAGGGAACTGTATGTCACAGCATACCCACCCTCTTCTCGTCCTGAGGGGTGACAGTTAGGGAACTGTATGTCACAGCATACCCACCCTCTTCTCGTCCTGAGGGGTGACAGTTAGGGAACTGTATGTCACAGCATGATAATCCTCTCCTTGACCTTTTTTTTTTTTGTGTGTGTGTGTGTGGGGGGGGGGGGTGCAATACAACAGTAATTAGAGAGGACTACAGACTACACAAACAACACTGTGATTTGGGGCTGTGAGGCTCGATTAACCTCGTTTGCTTGATTGACCATGATGAGCATAGCTGCAGAGCTAATGGATTTACTGTTGTCCGCACCATAGAAATATAATGACTGGAATGGACATTCCAATTCAAATCAGCGGTTCAGATCAAATCAGTGAGTAACTGTCTCAAAATTCCCAGTTTTTTTTTTCAGAAATCCCATTTGGAGAATTCCCGAATGCACGGCTTTTCGCCTTCTGATTGCAGGAATGTTACAAATATGATTTCTGAAAACTTGAGAATTTGGGGGAAAGTTGTATATATTCTAGGGATTCTATTTCTATGCTGAGCCCGCTGCTGGGGCTAGGTCATTAAAGATATACCGCTGCTAGCTTGGCCCCCGTAGAGAACCGACAGAGATGTAATGTAAACAGCAGGCCATGCAGGGACTTAACATACAGTATGTCTTACTCTTTATTTACACTAAGTCTGCATCTCAAATTGCACCCTATTCTATATGTAGTGTGCTGCTTTTGACCAGGACCCATAGTGAACTATATAGAGAATAGGGTGCCATTTGGGATGTAACTTATAGAACCTACATACTGTTTTCTATTCTATAGCGCACAGGGATTAAGCTAGCTGACATCATTATTAAGCTAGCTGACATCATTATTAAGCTAGCTGACATCATTATTAAGCTAGCTGACATCATTATTAAGCTAGCTGACATCATTATTAAGCTAGCTGACATCATTATTAAGCTAGCTGACATCGTTATTAAGCTAGCTGACATCATTATTAAGCTAGCTGACATCATTATTAAGCTAGCTGACATCATTATTAAGCTAGCTGACATCATTATTAAGCTAGCTGACATCGTTATTAAGCTAGCTGACATCTTTATTAAGCTAGCTGACATCGTTATTAAGCTAGCTGACATCATTATTAAGCTAGCTGACATCATTATTAAGCTAGCTGACATCGTTATTAAGCTAGCTGACATCATTATTAAGCTAGCTGACATCATTATTAAGCTAGCTGACATCATTATTAAGCTAGCTGACATCATTATTAAGCTAGCTGACATCGTTATTAAGCTAGCTGACATCTCTGTTATTCTGCATACAGCGGTATCAAGTGGGATGCTGTTTAATTACAGTTTTATTGTCATAATATTATCCCAGTTCTTGTCATTCTTAGGCTCCAGTAGATGTTCCATATTGAATCCCAGTGTTACTGTTTAAAACAATAGGCTTAAGCGTGCATCAATCATTGAAGAGTACTGTCACAAAGACGGCTCTGTGTTTTCCCTTGTCAGATGAGTCCAATATGCTGTGTCCTAATATCCCACCGGGCACACACGGGTTGAATCAACGTTGTTTCCACGTCATTTCAATGTAATTACGTGAAACTGACGTGGAACAGACGTTGAATTGACGTCTGGGCCCAGGGGGAAAGCATCACTTTGTTTACAGACTAATAGACAATGGAACAATCAATCAACTCATTACTGGTAAGAAGAGAGTAACAACAACATAGTAATACTTACACAACACACACACACACACACACACACACACACACACACACACACACACACACACACACACACACACACACACACACACACACACACACACACACACACACACACACACTCACACACACACACACACACACACACACACACACACACACACACACACACACACACACACACCAAACAAGCATACATTAAAAACAGACTCTCTGACATGAAGATCAGTCCTCTTATGACAGCTGTTTGACAGCTGTTGTTCCTTCTAGACAGGTGTTGTTCCTTCTAGACAGGTGTTGTTCCTTCTAGGCAGGTGTTGTTCCTTCTAGACAGGTGTTGTTCCATCTAGACAGGTGGTGTTCCTTCTAGTCAGGTGTTGTTCCTTCTAGACAGGTGTTGTTCCTTCTAGGCAGGTGTTGTTCCTTCTAGGCAGGTGTTGGACCATCTAGACAGGTGTTGTTCCTTCTAGGCAGGTGTTGTTCCTTCTAGACAGGTGTTGATCCTTCTAGACAGGTGTTGATCCTTCTAGACAGGTGTTGATCCTTCTAGACAGGTGTTGTTCCTTCTAGGCAGGTGTTGTTCCATCTGGGCAGGTGTTGTTCCATCTAGACAGGTGTTGTTCCTTCTAGACAGGTGTTGTTCCTTCTAGACAGGTGTTGATACTTCTAGACAGGTGTTGATCCTTCTAGACAGGTGTTGATACTTCTAGACAGGTGTTGATCCTTCTAGACAGGTGTTGATCCTTCTAGACAGGTGTTGATACTTCTAGACAGGTGTTGATCCTTCTAGACAGGTGTTGATCCTTCTAGACAGGTATTGATCCTTCTAGACAGGTGTTGATCCTTCTAGACAGGTGTTGTGACATACAGGGAAGCAGGGAGACAGCCTCTCACTGTTTGACAGAGACAATAGCCTCTCACTGTTTGATAGAGACAATAGCCTCTCACTGTTTGACAGAGACAATAGCCTCTCACTGTTTGACAGAGACATAGACAGACATACAGGGAAGCAGGGAGATAGCCTCTCACTGTTTGACAGAGACAATAGCCTCTCACTGTTTGACAGAGACATGGACAGAGATACAGGGAAGCAGGGAGATAGCCTCTCACTGTTTGACAGAGACATGGACAGAGATACAGGGAAGGAGGGAGATAGCTTCTCACTGTTTGACAGAGACATGGACAGAGATACAGGGAAGGAGGGAGATAGCCTCTCACTGTTTGACAGAGACATGGACAGAGATACAGGGAAGCAGGGAGATAGCCTCTCACTGTTTGACAGAGACATGGACAGAGATACAGGGAAGGAGGGAGATAGCCTCTCACTGTTTGACAGAGACATGGACAGAGATACAGGGAAGCAGGGAGATAGCCTCTCACTGTTTGACAGAGACATGGACAGAGATACAGGGAAGGAGGGAGATAGCCTCTCACTGTTTGACAGAGACATGGACAGGGCCCTGGGCAGCTGCCAAGCAGAATAACTAATTAGTGTGTATACATAGTCTGGATCTGCAGCTCCATCTCTTCTTGGGTAGATTACTGTCCACTGTAGTGAACAAACACAAGAGACCACCCCCATCCACCACACCCAGTTATCATTGTCCTGCTGTGAACAGTAGCTACCCACTCAGCTCATGCATTAGACCAGGGGTTCCCAAACGTTTTCACTCAGGCCCCCCTTCTAGCATTGGGGAACGTCCCGCTCACCCGCCACGTCTATTTCACAGAGAGAACAATTTGTGGGTTAAAAGCTTATTTCCTGCTATTCTATACATTTTGCCATGGGGTGCAGAGAAAATGTTGCTGTTTTAAAGCTCATTTTCTTGCAATTCTATACATTTTGCCATGTCTAATGTGTATTCGTGTCATATTTGAGTGACTCAAATATTACAACATAAAAACCTAGCTATAAAACATTAGCTAACGTGGGCTAGTTGATCTGGACGTTTCTGACAAGTTATTAATAGCTCTCTAAGATATGTAATGACTAACATGACTAGAGGAACTGATGATGTACTACCCAACTTCTAAATGTCATCTTGTGCATTCTACTATTACAACTGAGTTCTTAATTTAAAAAAATATATTTTACATGACCAGTTTTCTCCACTGAAGCATAAAGGTGTTCTTGTCTTTTCTAGCCGTGCATGAGTTGACTGACGGACAGACGGACAGGCAGGCAGGTAGCACTTGTCTATGAGTTGACTGACAGACAGACAGACGGACAGGCAGGCAGGTAGCATTTGTCTATGAGTTGACTGACTGACGGACAGACGGACAGGCAGGTAGCATTTGTCTATGAGTTGACTGACGGACAGACGGACAGGCAGGCAGGTAGCCCTTGTCTATGAGTTGACTGACGGACAGACGGACAGGCAGGCAGGTAGCACTTGTCTATGAGTTGACTGACAGACAGACAGACGGACAGGCAGGCAGGTAGCACTTGTCTATGAGTTGACTGACGGACAGACGGACAGGCAGGCAGGTAGCCCTTGTCTATGAGTTGACTGACGGACAGACGGACAGGCAGGCAGGTAGCACTTGTCTATGAGTTGACTGACGGACAGACGGACAGGTAGCACTTGTCTATGAGTTGACTGACTGACAGACAGACAGACAGACGGACAGGCAGACAGGTAGCACTTGTCTATGAGTTGACTGACAGACGGACAGACGGACGGGCAGGCAGGTAGCACTTGTCTATGAGTTGACTGACTGACAGACAGACAGACGGACAGGCAGACAGGTAGCACTTGTCTATGAGTTGACTGACTGACAGACAGACAGACGGACAGGCAGACAGGTAGCACTTGTCTATGAGTTGACTGACAGACGGACAGACGGACGGGCAGGCAGGTAGCACTTGTCTATGAGTTGACTGACGGACAGACGGACAGGCAGGCAGGTAGCTCTTGTCTATGAGTTGACTGACGGACAGACGGACAGGCAGGCAGGTAGCACTTGTCTATGAGTTGACTGACGGACAGACGGACAGGCAGGCAGGTAGCACTTGTCTATGAGTTGACTGACGGACAGACGGACAGGCACACAGGTAGCACTTGTCTATGAGTTGACTGACTGACAGACAGACAGACGGACAGGCAGGCAGACAGGTAGCACTTGTCTATGAGTTGACTGACAGACGGACAGGCAGGCAGGTAGCACTTGTCTATGAGTTGACTGACGGACAGACGGACAGGCAGCAGACAGGTAGCACTTGTCTATGAGTTGACTGACAGACAGACAGACGGACGGGCAGGCAGGTAGCACTTGTCTATGAGTTGACTGACGGACAGACGGACAGGCAGACAGGTAGCACTCTGTGACTCCTCTCTACCTGTTTGCTGCAGGCAACAGTCACTCCTGTCTCCGACGACTGTCAAAGTAATCTACAACAGTCACTCCTACCCCAACGACTGTCAAACCATACTTAATCAGTGTTCTATTTTATCACTTTACTTCACTTCAGCTCCCTCCAGCCGTCCCTCCGGCCGGCCCTCCAGCCGTCTCTCCAGCTCTTACCAGTAAAATATTTACCGTTGGGAGGACTGGTGCAGTATATCTCCATCTCTATGTAAATGTTACATTCCTTTTTCACCATGTATTTCCACATGATGTATGATCCAGTCATGTCTGCTGAGTATGGTGAGTATGTTCAGATAGAGGACAGACAGGAAGAGGGTAATGTTCACATAGAGGACATACAGGAAGAGGGTAATGTTCAGATAGAGGACAGACAGGAAGAGGATAATGTTCACATAGAGGACAGACAGGAAGAGGGTAATGTTCAGATAGAGGACAGACAGGAAGACGATAATGTTCACATAGAGGACAGACAGGAAGAGGGTAATGTTCAGATAGAGGACAGACAGGAAGAGGATAATGTTCACATAGAGGACAGACAGGAAGAGGGTAATGTTCAGATAGAGGACAGACAGGAAGAGGGTAATGTTCACATAGAGGACAGACAGGAAGAGGGTAATCTTCACATAGAGGTCAGACAGGAAGAGGGTAATGTTCAGATAGAGGACAGACAGGAAGAGGGTAATGTTCACATAGAGGACAGACAGGAAGAGGGTAATGTTCACATAGAGGACAGACAGGAAGAGGGTAATGTTCACATAGAGGACAGACAGGAAGAGGGTAATGTTCACATAGAGGACAGACAGGAAGAGGGTAATGTTCACATAAAGGACAGACAGGAGGTGGGTAATGTTCACATAGAGGTCAGACAGGAAGAGGGTAATGTTCTCATAGAGGACAGGAAAGACATGAAGAGGGTAATGTTCACATAAAGGACAGGACAGACAGGAAGAGGGTAATGTTCACATAAAGGACAGGACAGACAGGAAGAGGGTAATGTTCACATAGAGGACAGGACAGGCAGGAAGAGGGTAATGTTCACATGGAGGACAGGACAGGAGAGCGCAATGGTTTAACACACCATTAAGTCACCGTTCATTCAACTTCGCTCACACAAACAAACATTTTTTTCCGGCCTCGACTGACTTAAAACATTTTAAATGTTTGTAATCCAATTGTTAAAAAAGTTTATAGTCACAGACCCGTCGAAAGCCACTACCCAGATAACACATTTTCGTTCTGGGAACGTTCCCTGAACGTTGTCGGATTGTTCCCTGAACGTTGCACCAATTCCCTGAAGGTCCTCTTTTTGTTGTATGAAGGTAGCAGGGAACGTTCTCAGAACAATGTGTTTCTACCTTACCATAATAACAACATTCCCTAAAGGTTCTCCTTTGGTTCTTACAAAAATACCTTTCCCATAACGTTCCCAGAATGTTCAATGAAAGTAATTTTTCTAAGAACCAAAGGAGAACCTTTAGGGAACATTACAGGAACGATCTGTGCTAGCTGGGTAGAAACCCAGTAGGAATAGTCCTTGATTAGTACACCACTACAGTCTTCCAAGGATGAGACCTATTCCCTCCCTGATCATCTGATAGTAACAACGACATCATCCTCCTCATCACGTGTCTGGCGTAACTAGGTCCACTTGCCAGGCATTCAGTCTTAGGTCATCACTCTTAGGTCATGACCGATCCTTTCACATGTTCCATCTTATGTCATGACTGATCATGTTCCATGGTCATAGCATGGGATCACTCCTGCACGAACTGCCCTGCTATCGTCACTGTGCCTTCAGGGGATCATGAACAGCCCTGCTATCGTCACTGTGCCGTCAGAGGATCACAAACAGTCCTGCTATCGTCACTGTGCCGTCAGGGGATCACGAACTGCCCTGCTATCGTCACTGTGTCGTCAGGGGATCACGAACAGCCCTGCTATCGTCACTGTGCCGTCAGGGGATCACGAACAGCCCTGCTATCGTCACTGTGCCGTCAGGGGATCACGAACAGTCCTGCTATCGTCACTGTGCCTTCAGGGGATCATGAACAGCCCTGCTATCGTCACTGTGCCGTCAGGGGATCACGAACAGTCCTGCTATCGTCACTGTGTCGTCAGGGGATCACGAACTGCCCTGCTATCGTCACTGTGTCGTCAGGGGATCACGAACAGCCCTGCTATCGTCACTGTGCCGTCAGGGGATCACGAACAGCCCTGCTATCGTCACTGTGCCGTCAGGGGATCACGAACAGTCCTGCTATCGTCACTGTGCCGTCAGGGTATCACGAACTGCCCTGCTATCGTCACTGTGCCTTCAGGGGATCACAAACTGCCCTGCTATCGTCACTGTGCCTTCAGGGGATCATGAACAGCCCTGCTATCGTCATTGTGCCGTCAGGGGATCACGAACAGTCCTGCTATCGTCACTGTGCCGTCAGGGGATCACGAACTGCCCTGCTATCGTCACTGTGTCGTCAGGGGATCACGAACAGCCCTGTTATCGTCACTGTGCCGTCAGGGGATCACGAACAGTCCTGCTATCGTCACTGTGTCATCAGGGTATCACAAACAGCCCTGCTATCGTCACTGTGCCATCAGGGTATCACGAACAGCCCTGCTATCGTCACTGTGCCGTCAGGGTATCACGAACAGCCCTGCTATTGTCACTGTGCCTTCGGGGGATCCCAAACAGTCCTGCTACTGTCACTGTGCCGTCAGGGGATCACAAACAGTCCTGCTATCGTCACTGTGCCGTCAGGGGATCCCAAACAGTCCTGCTATCGTCACTGTGCTGTCAGGGGATCACGAACAGCCCTGCTATCGTCACTGTGCCGTCAGGGGATCATGAACAGCCCTGCTATCGTCACTGTGCCGTCAGGGGATCACGAACAGCCCTGCTATCGTCACTGTGACATCAGGGGATCACGAACAGCCCTGCTATCGTCACTGTGCCGTCAGGGGATCACAAACAGCCCTGCTATTGTCACCGTGCCGTCAGGGGATCACGAACAGTCCTGCTATCGCCACTGTGCCGTCAGGGGATCATGAACAGCCCTGCTATCGTCACTGTGCCCATCAAGGGATCACGAACAGCCCTGCTATCGTCACTGTGCCGTCAGGGGATCATGGGAAAGAGGACACAGAGTGACAGAAATAGGACTAGATGAACGACCACACTGTGCATCCAGTCATGGCTTTAATGTAACCCATTAACCCCTCCCCTTTACAATGGTTAGGGCTGGGTACCTCTCATCTCCCTATCGCGTGAGGTTAAGGCTGGTCCATTTGGAAGCATAGAGTTATCTGATGGTATATCTGTGGTTAAGGAGGACTTTAGGTGATGATATGTGGTGTATATGTGGGGATGAGGGAGGGGGAGGGGGGACATGACATTAGGTTAAAGAGCTGTGGTCATGATAGTGAACCAGACGCTCTGGGTCATTAGTCATCATTTCTGTCTGTCTGTCTGTCTGTCTGTCTGTCTGTCTGTCTGTCTGTCTGTCTGTCTGTCTGTATTCATTAGGAGGATTACTAAGACTGACACTGAGTCTGGCTAGCTAACAGACAGGAGCTGGGCCTGAGGGTGAATGGATGGGGACAAGACATCAGCACCCCTGCTATTGTCATAACTGACAAATCCCGTCATCAGATCAACATCAATGTCAACCTTCTTCCTCACTGTAGAACACAGGAGCTGGATATAGCTCACTGTAGAACACAGGAGCTGGATATAGCTCACTGAATAACACAGGAGCTGGATATAGCTCACTGAATAACACAGGAGCTGGATAAAGCTCACTGAATAACACAGGAGCTGGATAAAGCTCACTGTAGAACACAGGAGCTGGATATAGCTCACTGAATAACACAGGAGCTGGATATAGCTCACTGAATAACACAGGAGCTGGATATAGCTCACTGAATAACACAGGAGCTGGATATAGCTCACTGTAGAACACAGGAGCTGGATATAGCTCACTGAATAACACAGGAGCTGGATATAGCTCTGAATGCAAGTGAATCATTGTATGCATATGTAGACTTTTATTTGGTGACCAACTTTTTATTACATGTTGTCTTTTCTTTCAGAGGGGGGTTACAGGTACAGAAACAATCAAATAAGTACATACAAAGATAACTCTCACCTCCAGAAGGAAGCATGCCTCCCACCCCTTTCCCATCCCACCAACTCTGTAGAATGTGAAGAATGTGACCTTGTGCTTTCTACTGGTGTATCTGTGTTTGGGTACAGTATATAGCTCACTAAGGCTCAGTGTTTAGTAAGGGCTAATCTCCACAAAGAGATCTCACAGGTCTTATCCATCCATAGATTCCTTCATCCTCATTCTCTCTTCCCCTCATCCCTTCATCCTCTCATCCCTTCATCCCCTCATCCTCTCAACTCCTCAACTCCTCAGCCTCTCATCCACTGCTGAGGTCCAACACCCCACCAAGACCAGGGCAGATGACCTTAGAAAAATGGGTTCAAAAGGGTTCTGCTGCTGTCCCCACAGGAGAACCCTTTTGGTTCCAAGTAGAACCTTTTTGGGTTCCATGTAAAAATATCTGTAGAAAGGGCTCTACATGGAATCTAAAAGGGTTCTTTAATTGTTCTCCTATGGTGACAGCCGAAGATCCCTTTTAGGTTTGAGATAGCACCTTATTTTGTAAGAGTGTACTTGCCTTTGGGATGGACTCTCTTTAAAGGGACCAGGGGTTTGATACATGGTAATTCTCCCTGATTCTCCAAAGTATCAAATTAGCCATGGCAGCAGGCTGTCCAAGATATCAGCATTAGCCGTGGCAGTAGACTGTCCAGGGTATCAGGATTAAGCCGTGGCAGCAGACTGATTCTCCAAGGTATCAGCATTAGCCATGGCAGCAGACTGTCCAAGATATCAGCATTAGCCGTGGCAGTAGACTGTCCAGGGTATCAGGATTAAGCCGTGGCAGCAGACTGTCCAAGGTATCAGGATTAAGCCGTGGCAGCAGACTGATTCTCCAAAGTATTAAATTAGCCGTGGCAGCAGACTGTCCAAGATATCAGCATTAGCCATGGCAGCAGGCTGTCCAAGGTATCAGCTTTAGCCGTGGCAGCAGACTGTCCAAGGTATCAGCATTAGCCATGGCAGCAGGCTGTCCAAGGTATCAGCTTTAGCCGTGGCAGCAGACTGTC